>NC_139349.1:10297184-10564684 GCF_055883805.1 Amblyomma maculatum | reverse complement strand
GGGAAATCATTTTATTGTCATTACTTTTTGGAAGTGGTTTGTAATGTCATCTAACTATATTCAGACGAATTTATCGAAATAAGTAACAATGCAATTTAATTCATTTCTGACCGTGATTTGGTCGTGTATGGTAATGAGTATGCGTATTATCTTGGTGTATTATAGCTGTCACAGAAGAAGACCTCTGTCAAACCTACCTCCAGCAATTAGTGAGGGCACTTGGGAACCAGCACAAGTGTGAAAAGAAGGAAGGAGGAGAGTACGCCCTGAATTGTCCCGAATCCCACAAGAAAGTAACTTCGTACAGCCTGGGAGCTCTGCACATCGACCTGTGCTTAGGTGAGAGAATTCAGAACGTAAGAAGTGGTAATGTTTTGCTTTTGACCGAAACAGCTATTGGTGATTTTGATACGCTTCAGATACGAGTTAGGAAAGCGTGGAAGGAAGTTGGATCGAAGTACCTTTCTGAGCTCCTGTTTTGCCTTCAGGAATCACAATTTCTCTATTACTGAAGCCCCTATCGAAGACTTCAGTTTTCCACACATCCTCGCTCACTGTGTCTATGAGACTGTAAAGAAAAGAATTGATGGTCACCGCACTAATTTTTCATTGAAGTGTTTACCTTTTTCATAAGCTTAGCCATGGGAAAGCTTGTTCTGATAAAAAAAAAAATATTGCTTTGGGCAAAAACTACACAGTGTTGAATAGGACGAATGTTTTAGCTCTAAATTTAGGGTCACTTATGGCCTTTCTTTGTTAATTTTAATGCACCGAAAGCAGAGTAGATTACCACATTTACGCATCTGCTCTGGCTAAAGTTTCTAAAACGAAAACAGGCGCGGTCTGATGTGTACTCCATGAACTAGTTTTGAGCAGCAAGATACCTGCGGCGACCATACACCATGGGACATAAACATTTTGTTTTACTTTCTTTTCCGCTTGCAGAGGAGAAGTGTGAAGTATACTGCAAGGGCCCAGAAAGGATGTGCTTACAAGGGAAATGCGTATGCCACTTAAACTACTTCGAGAGCACGGAAGGCATCTGTACTCGTATGTGAATTTCTTCTCACCGGCAGGCTATGCTTGAATGTCATAAAAGGAGGCTGAAAAATGCATCTTGATTCCTGATGCACGGAAATAGCACGCAATCATCATCTTCGAGAAACACGAGTAAATACACATTGAGCCGAGTGCGCACGATCTCTTTTGGTGCACACTGTTGTTAATGTGAGAAACAGGCGGTCGCGAGTATTTCGAAGGCTCTTTCTCTCATAGTGGCTGAGAGTGAAATGGCCTAACGCCACATTAAAAAGAGGGTTCCAAACATAGCTATGTAAGGCATCCTGGTTCCTAACTTTCTCATTCAGTACATTAATACATTCTGAGAAGAATCATAGAAGTTCTCGGCATGCTCAGTTGATTTCCTCGCATGCCGACTCTTCAACTGAGGATGAACTCCGCTAATGGGAGGCAGTTCAGAAAACGCTGTATTGATCGAGATTGGCAGTTGTCTCTTTTTAAACTCTTAGAGAAAATCCTTTGCTTGGAGCTAAGTTTGGAATTCTTGTCTCATTAGTTCCTTTTTCATCTACGTTTCTCAACTGGGTCTGTGCTTTTGGCAAGGCACGCATGCACTATGCGATTGGTAATGTGAATCTGACAGTGCTGACTTCGGGAGGGAAAGATTGAAAAAAGAATAGTGAGGGAAATAATAGAATTGAAGGGGGAGATAAAACACGGCCATTAAATACGTGTTAAGGTGCTTCGTGGAGTAATGATATAAAATGAAATAATGAAATGCATGATCCGACACACAGAGTAGCATGCCAGCGAAATCTAAACGCTGGCAAAATTATATGTTTTTCCATTAAAGAGTCTCTCTCACTCACACAGTGCTGACTTAAAGGGCTTTTTGTGGTAGTTTCAGCCTTTGAAATTGTTTTTGCTGTCAAACAAGTGTTCATAAATGAATGCCGAGCAAGACGTGCAGAGGCAGAAAATTGTTCTCCAATGTTTTGGTGACGTATATATCGATAGCGTCACAGGCTCCTTCTAAGGTTCTTACCTGTCTATTTCCGTCCAGAACACACATTTTCTTGCTAGTGCAGGAATATTTAACACATATATAAGTGAATATTTTAAGAAGTCAGAAAGGTTGGAAGATATTGGTATACTTTTTGAAGTGCTATCTAAATTGCGGTTTTTGTTTTCGCTTCAGCAATCTGTTCCAAAAACCCCTGCAAGAATCGTGGCGTGTGCGAAACAAGCGAGAAGACCTCTTTCTACTGTCGGTACGCTTTCCTGGATGTGGTTCCAACACTGCTTCCATTTTCAATGCCCCAATTCGACCTCGTAAACTTGCGCACAAGTCGATCGCCGTAATTACTGCACCACCGCGGCTGGTCATACGATTTCAGGTTGAAGCATTGAAACCTTTGTCAAAGTGAAAGCCCCGCCTAGGTAATAATTTGCTTTCGGCACTGAAAAGAAACGAAACCGCGTCATTATTTATTGTTACTCATATCATGCTATAAATAACAAAATGGTAACCAGCTATATTTACCTCGTAGTCAAGCGAGTCGGCAGTATTAATAAAAATTAATAAATAAGTACTAAATAAATAAACTCTTTAATGGCTACGCAGCTTCTCTGTAGTTAGGTCTTATTATTCGTCAGAAAGGTTTAACTGCTTCAGTTGGTTAGTGTATTTAGATGTATGCAGTACCTAGCACACACAAGAAGACATGAGAGGTGGATTGGTAGGGCAGACTAGTGTGCCTTTTGTCGTCTCTCCTACCTGTCTTTGCGTGTGTGCGCCAGATACTATGTTGAAAGTGTTGACGTTTTCATGAAAAAAAAATATGATTTTTTTATTTTCTTTCGCAGATGTCAGCCAAGCTTCACAGGACCAAACTGTGAAATTCAGCTCCAAGAATATACTGGTAAGAAACGATTTAACTAAACTTCCCAACGCAGTCCCATTTTAGTTAAATGATGATGATCGCAATGCAAGCAATTCCCATCAATATAATAAAAAGAGATACCTCCCCTCTTGTGGACTTAAAGAGACAGCAACCTTTAAAACTTTAATCCGTGAGCCGTCAAGGCAAAAACATGACAGGAAGAAAACACTGAGGCAATTATCGCCGCTTCTGTGATCATGCACCGGCTTCTACATGCAAACTACAAATGCGATAACGTGCGCTGAATGATATATGATGCGCAAGCACCACAGGAAATGTGTTGGAAATAGAGTATGTTCATCTGAACTAGTACTTACCTCTGAAGTATGTGGGTATAGAAACAATTTCCTGAGGTTCAAATATAATGCTTTTTTCTAGACGAATCAATAAATACGACTCAATTTAGACACGAATCTTGTTTATATACTGAGATTATAAGGTATACTATGTTAAAAATAAACAATTTTCTAGCTATAGGCACTAAAACGTGCATCAACTTAGTTTAACAAAATAGACCAGCAACTAAAAAATTTTGCGTGTTACGCACGCGGCTGATGAAAATGCCATGTTTTCTGTTCTCGTAGGCTGCGTGCTTGCTTTCTTTACTGCTGTTTGACACAGAAGCTTCGATTGCGGACACTGGTAAACAGAGGGTGCTGTTGTGTACAAAGTCTAAGCCGGTTTCCTTAACGGTGATGAATAACTGCTGTTCAACTGAAAACACATTAACCTCGGATACTAGCATGGACATACTGGGATCGATGTTTCAATTAGGCAACCGATGAAACACTCGGCATAAAAAATGCTCCTTTTACCTTGCTTCGCACGAGTACAAATGTTTTTTTTTTTTCTACTTTTTATTTTTGCTGATTTGTGATTCTTTACTTTTATTTTCTTTTATGTATGGCACTCCTTATGAGCATAATGTGCAGTTTGCGCTACATGACGGCTGAAATCATAATTGTGTACAACTGTTTCTTCATGCTTATTTCCTATCCAGCGGCGCAGAGAAACGTCACCATTGTAGGCGTTCTGCTCGGAGTACTCATAGTCATCTGCCTTGGAATTTCTGCTGCTATCATCAGGAGGTGAGACCGAGATGTGTTCATCCTTAACGCTATGTTTTCACACAGGAGAAATCATGAACACGTTTTGTGTGTTTCTATGCCTCGAACATGTTGTATTCGTAACTTGACTTACGATATGCATCGAGCATGTTGTATTCGGAGTTTATAGCATTCCCTTTAACTGGTTTTGCTTTCTGGACAATGTAATGTTAATGTTACGAAGTATGACTGCCCTTGATATTTATCGAGCAAAGTTTCAAATTTTATTCGTCGATCTCACTTTCTTCCCTCTCCTTCTCCTCCCGACTTCTCTTGAAATCCAGTCAGTTACCTTTAGCGACCCCTGATTATCTTGACATCGTATTGCATGCCCTGCCTAAGCCTATTAGCACTCGCAGGTGCGGACTTCGGAAGCAGAAGAGTAGGCATCCTTCCAATATTATTTCCTTTATTATGAACCTTATACTTTCGATACATGTGAACCAGCGATGTGTTTGACGAAGTGTGCAGTTAATATGATCGTTGCATTTAGGTTGCTTCAGCGAAGAAGACACAGAATTTATAAAATATACATTTCGAGCTAATGGGACTGATTATCCAACACTGTAATTGCGCTGTTAATGAACACAAAAAAGAGGTTGAATAATGTGAACTATAAGCTGGCTAACGTTTCGCATAGCTCTCTTTTTAAATATGGCGATCAAGCGCAATGTTGCAGTGAAACATTATTAGCCGACGCTTACTAAGAATCATATTACTTTTTAGAATTACAAGAATTTGGTTAGAATTCGAACTAGAATTCACAAAGCAAAATAAATTTTTGTCACCTTGCTTTTCTTTCAAAAGCCGCGCAGCAACGTGGAGTGCAGCGTGCTTTTCGAAAAGGGCGCGTCGTGCACGAAACTTCCGGACTTACAGCGCCGAGACGTGTCGCATTCCGAAATACTAAACGTGATATGGTAATTTCTTAAAGCCAGCTACAAATCTCCAACCACAATCTAGCACCCATTTGTAACAGGGAAAAAATTGAACTAGAATTTAATTATCAACTCACCAGTTGGCGTGATTAATCTGTTTTTCTTTTAATGTAAGCCATTAATGGCATTCCGACACGGAACTATCCATCTATATTTTTAAAGAATCCTATATAAAAATATCCGGCTTCATCTTTCTTGAAGAAAACCGGCATGTACTCCATTTGCGGATCTTTGTTCGCTTACATGTACTTCCTCACTTTGTGCCACAATTTTTACGTATTTGTGCCCGGTAATGTCACCTGCCAACTAATTGCTGATAGAGCCACTCTTAAGCCAGATTTTATGCTGAACGGGGCATTTAACGCTATCCCGGTAAATGCATGTGTTCTCGCAGCTTGCTTTTCTGGAAGAATAAGATCATTCGTTCAAAGAAATTGCTGTTTGTAGGTATGTTTCTTTCGGGCTGTAAATATAAATATAAAACTATCTGTGGGTAGCCTTTCAAACATAATATTTTTCAACGGTGCTTCATTTGCAAGGTCTGCGATTGAAAGCAATTTGCATAAAGCGGCAAGATCATCCGTGTTTGGTTGGATTTATGGGGTTCAACGACCCAAGGTGACTCAAGCTATGAGGGTTGCCGTATTCTCCTCTAGTAGGATATATTACCCATTTGTGTTTTTTTAACGTGCGCTGAAGTCCCACAGTACGCGGAATCCTTGTTTTCCGTCCCAATCGGAAAGCGGCCACCACGAACGGGGATTGGTCCCACCTAATTGGTCCAAGATTACCCCGAAAGAGACTGCAGCCATGAAATTAGGAGACGCCTGCTTCTGGGAAAGAAAGCCATGACTACCCTTGACCGCTTAGTAAAGAGCAGAGACATTAGACTGCCAACCAAGATCCGTATAACCCGTGCTATGGTCTTTCCAGTTGTGATGTATGGATGCGAGAGTTTGACTGTGAAGAAGGTTGACAGCCGATGAATTGACACGTTTGAATTGTGGTGCTGGCGGAGACTCTTGAGAGTTCCTTAGACTGCCAGAAGATCAAATCAGTCGTATTGTCGACCATAAACCCTGACTGCTCATTGCAAGGTCAAATTTTTAAGTTAAAGCTCAGCTACTTTGGTCATCTGATGAGAAGAGAGGAGTCGCTGGAGAAAGCTTTGATGTTGGGAAAGGTTGAGGGTCACTGGAGCAGCGAACGCGATGGTTAGATGGCATCCTCGAGGCGCTGCAGATGAAGTTATGTGACGTTAGGAAGATAGTGAGAGACCGGAAAGCGTGGCGTGATATGGTCCATATGGTCACGAAGAGTCGGACACGACTGAACGACTGAACTGAACTGAATTGTGCTCAGCTCACCCATGTTTGCTGCTCATATTCTGCCGTCTTTAATGTCCACTAACAACATTATCAATTGAAGGGAAACTGAATGTAGTAAAAAAATATCGTTGTTTGCTTTGAACTAATGATTTGGAATTTGAAACGGGACTAAAAATGCGTGTGTGCCTAAAATATGGTGCTGGGCACACTAAAGTTGCAAGGAGAAATGTATGAAAATAGGGCAGTGTTTTACTTCTCCGTGGAAAATGCACGCAAATATGCATGCTTTTGTCTGATCTCTAACATTTTCAGGATGAAAAACAAGAACACAGGCAGCGAAGATCTCTAGCTGGAAATGAGAGAAGAATGAAAAACAAAATCAAAGCATACTGAAGTGTAAGTGCACTCTAACTTAAGCACTCTAACTTACTTTTCTTAAGCATCGTGTTAACAGTATAATATGAAGCACCTCAAGCTAACCCTAAGCACCGTGTCGGGCTCTCTCGCTGGCTAATCAGGAGAGCTTTGTGACATTGACAGAGAACATTTCACGTACGAGATGCCATGTTTGCTGTATAGATTTTTGAGTTCACAAAAAAAGAGCGTAGTACCAAAAAATGCTGAACAACAAGGCAACCAAGAAACAATGCAGTTGCTTTGTTAGAGGCCGCCAACAGCTATAATAAGATTCTTGTTCTGTGCAGAAATTTATCGAAAACAACGTTTTCTTATGGGCGATACTAAATATAGGACAATTTAACGAGAGCCTTCCCTAAACTGTCCTAATTTCTGCACGCGTACTTCGGGAACACATCGAAGGTACATCACTGAAATTGGAAAATAGAAAATATATAGCATACATGCCCGCCATAATGGGACAATAAATCAGAAGACTACCACGTCGTTCATTCGTGTTTGGCTTAGGATAAGCTCAATGCTTTCGCGTTTTTATCCAAAATAGTCAGTCACCAAAATATTATCCCGCAGATTCCTATTTCAACACGAATGAGATCTAAACGAGTATTGAAGCGGAGAAACCAATGACTGCTACTATATAATGTAAATGACTGAGTGTGAGTGCACTACGTGTTTGCTTCAACTGTTTTTTGCATTCGTGAGGTAATTTTTTCACTAAATGTACAAATCCAAATTAATTTTGAATATAACCGCCTAAAGTATATGAAGAAGGCTTCTACCGCCATAAAGCGTCGGTCGTGCTTCACACGTTGCGTGGCTTGCCACGTTGCACGTGGCTTCTCCGCTGAAACTTTGAAAAGTTTTAAAGTAAGATTAAAAATTAACAAATCCTAAAGGGTGGTCTGTGTGAACCTTCGTGTTCAACTTCAAACCATTCTAATGCTTTGAAGTCTAATGCACCATAATTCGCACCCCATAATTTGCAAGAAATTTTTAAACAGGTCTCCTCACATCCGCTCCTAACCGATTAGGGCGACCCTTCCCATTGATGTCAATTGGGCCTTGGGGTTGGGCACTCACATTGGGCGCTCCCAGGTGTTAGGGGATGAATGGGGCATCACCATCGCGACTTGTTTTCATTATTTGTTCTCGCGCTGCGCCGTGCGCTGAGTTGAGGGGAGAAGGGAAAATTACTTTTGATTGCCGATATCACCCCGCTATAATTGAAGCTATAGCTTGGAAATGTTTGTGTTGCGGATGTGAGAAATGAAATAAACATTGTGCTTGTTCGTCTCTCCGTTTAAGTGGCCAGCTTTTTATGGTCCCTTTCGCAGAATGGGCCTATGCATGGCTACAGTAAATGCAGTCAATCCGCTCACTGTAAAATGTTTTGTGACCGGTAGTAAGTGTAAGACCTTTCTCCGACCGCTTTGAAGGGAAGTCTACAGATTATAGCCTCGAATACACTGATTTTATTTCCTGAATAGATTGTCCGCTCTTGTATTTTGTGCAGGTGAAGTCTGCTGCATCTTCAGCTCCTCCGGCACTTTAAGCTGTTATGCATGGGTCTTGCGTCAGATGGCTGACATTAGACCCGAGCCCACGCTCCAGACCTTTCACTTTTTGTTTCAGCTGTTGCGATCACTTGCCCGGCGCTGCAGTAGACATCGAATAAACGTTAACGATTACTTTAAACATTTGTAGAGTACAAATGATAGCAGCGCTATAAGACACAAAGCCGGCCGAAATGTTTTAGGTTATTTTGTGCCAAGATTTTCTTTTTCTTTGCTGTGGGCCACAGAAACAGAACTGGATATTTTCCGCTGGTTACATGCATGCTTGGCGGCATGAGCGGCGGCTCGGCAGCACTCATGTACAAAGTGTTTTAGAGTAAAAAATAATATACAGTTTCAAATAAACCTTAAAATATACTTATTAAGGTATGTGTGCTGACCACGCAGAGTGTATACGTGCTCCACCAAGCCACGCGATGGCACAGCGCGTGCAAAGCAGGCACTTGGTATTACGGTATACTAGTACGCCGATACAAAACTGGTACTAGTATGTCTTCGCTTTCCTATAACTGTCTAATGATTGTGATTACAAAGGTAGGGTGCGAAAAAACATGCATCAAATTTACTCAAAGCAAGCAGGCAAGAAGGTTTGCTTTTGAGCATTAGAGCACGCCTTTACGACAACACTAAATTTCATAAGGTCTGAAAAATTGATGATGAAGCTTCTACTTATCTTAGATATATATAAATTTGTAGCTGGCATTTCAACGAAGACTAATTGCAAGAGATAGGAGGTGGTAACGTTTTGCGAGCGTGAAATTTTTCTGTCATACGACCAAATATAGTGCGTTTTCTCCATACATTATACTACTAATTTACCAGTAAACAATGCTACATACATTAAAAATTCCCAAATGCTTCCTTCGATGCCGAACTTCTATCTTCAGTCAAATTACCATTTACGTTGACATCAGCTGCGAAAAGCACTCGCCTCGTAGTATGTTCAGCGAACGCACTCGCTCCGCTCGGCGCGCCACACATACCAAATCAGCTTGAATGTGCGGCTAGAGCTCCTGTACTGCATCGGCGGGACATCATTTTGGCGCAATTGCTCGCAGCCTTTGTCTGGCCAGAGCTGATGTGCTGTCACGGATTTAGTATGTGGCAAACCCTTCCGCCAGTATACTTTCTCCGTGCTGCATCAATCAGCTTAATCTTCGAATGAAAGAATAGGTGGTGAACCAGACAGTGTCTCCTTTTCTAAGGCAGGCCAAGCAAGAACCTTGCATCTGCGTGGGCTTGGAAGCTGCTACCACAGCAACTAGTATCGTCTCGAATTTCACCGTACTCTGCAGTGCGCCAGTCGTTCAAGGCAGGCGCAGCTGCTTTGTCTTACAAAAATAGAGTTGGGTAAGAAAAAGCACATAAGTAGTACCTACGTTGCTCACAGAAAGTACATTTAGGGTGCCAATTTTCTTCACAGTGTAGCACCGTGTTACAAAAGTGACGCTTCACGAGGCGAAATGCACTCCCTCTAACTGACATTAAACTTGCCTTCCTTACACCCGCACATCTAGCAGGCACGCGCACACTGATGAAAAAGCGATTAGGAAAACAAAACTTCATTGGGTAAGTGTAACGCAAGAAAAATATCAGGCCCGAAAGCGCTGTACCACAAAAAATGCATGCAAAATAATGCCTACAAATCTAAAAGATGGGTGGTTGCGTGCCTTGTTTTCATACAATCTGCGCTTCTTTTCAGCAGCATTCGCCAATTCTAGGGGTTTTGCAACACTATAATTGGAACCCTATAAGACGCAAATCGCTAATAATTTGCTGGAGCACGTTTTCTTTGCCAATAAACTCGCCGTAAACTTGGAAACAAACCGACACCGCGTGCATTTCTGCGAGCGCCGCCGGCTGCCGATCCACACATTGGAGTAACGGTGGCGCCCCCTCTAGGTCGATTTCGCTATGAATAGTACGTTTGCGCTGTACTAAATTGACTAAATATGTGTATTGTCGTCATGGGGCTATACAGGGGTGCAGCGGCGGAGAAAGCGCGAGATAGAAAGATTACCTGTGTTAAACCATCGCCAACCCGACGCTCTTCAGAGCGGGCTTCATAGCACCGTAACGCAAACCCGACTTCCGATTTCTCGAAGTCTTCATTTACTTGTTGTAGTTGCGTTCACCTTCCGCGCGCTTTTACATTTTTTCACCCCCTAATGTCTTGTGATTATCACTTTCTCTTACAGTTATAGTTATTGGTCTCATATTTAGTGCCGTGTTTCTACTTCTGTAACTTGTATATTTACATCTCTTGTATCCACACTGTTTTATCGTCCTGTTATCGTTGATAGTATGTTATTTTCACCGTCCGCAGTGCACTGTTTATGCTGCTCATTCCTGAGTAAAGTATTTTTCATCAAACTTGTGTGTGCCCCCTCAGTGGCTAACCAGGCGTGGGCTGTCGCCGATTAGCTGGCCAACACTGTGTAGAGTCGCCGGCAGCTTCGTAAACTTCTAGGTTTACTCGAGTCGCTCGCGAGTCTATGGTTTTAAGTGTACATGCAATACAGGGAAGACGGCTCCTCCCATGCATTTGTACTCGATTGCTACCGTAAATCTGTTAGTTTGCATAAAGTTTTTACCTTTGACAGGCTTTGTTCGTTGCCAGAGTGCTAACACTTCCTAAAGAGTTGCTCGCGTATTTAGAGCACATAATCCCATGATATAATACATTTCCTGTTCTAAAAGACGTTTATGTTTTGCTGCTGCAGCACAGCGTGAATTTTGCTGAGAATGTTTTGATACAGCTCTTCTTACAGCCCGCTTGTGCCTAAGCAACCGCCCTGCTATATTACTATTGATACAAGGGCATATTTTTCGGAAGTGAGTCCGGTGTAAAAAAAATAGAGAACTGATCCAGGTGTCTCTATAACCTAAGTGCCATAACCAGCTCCTATATATACATACACACACACATATATATATTCCCAATTCTACCTTGAAGAAGGACGGTCCACCGTCCGAAACTGTTAGAATAAAATAGATAATCGGGAAAGTTGTGGGACATCCTGTTTGAATTTAACTTTGGCCCATTAGTAACAAAAAAACCGCGTCTATATATATATATATATATATATATATATATATATATATATATATATATATATATATGCGCACAAGTCGTCTGCTATTTGTAAACAAAAAACTCCGGCAAGCAGAATACGCTTTCATGTAATAATGCATTTGCATAGAGTGCTGTTATTAATTGTTGTGGAGACTCCCGCAAGTTCGTTTCCATGCGAAACCTAATTCACTTGCATTCCCTGAGAAGTCTAGTCCGTGCACAAGAAGTTGTGCACAGTTTTCGTCATGCTTATAAATACTAACTTCTTTATATATGTTTTTTTATAAACATTTATACATTCTACTAATTTACCGCTACAGTGCAGGGCCACATTTATTTGTGGTAAAATATTGCAAATATTCTTTCAAATAAAAATAAGCATATGAAAGATGTGTGCGACAGTACACACTTTTTATGTGTCCTTTTCATCTTCAAGCTTGGCCGCACTGCTACTGCTGCAACATTCTACCCTGTTTATATTTGAGCTTTACATTCTATCTTCTTCCGTATCATTGACTGTACCAAATTGCTGCTTGTTCACGTCCGGGAGCTGACATTAAACTGTTGTGCCCTCTCTGAGACTCCATTTTGTCTTCGTGCAAGCACTACCACGTACTTGAAATTTATCAGGCCAGTGCATGCGATTTCAGCTCCCTACAGCCTGAAGAATAAAGGTGGATGTAAGTATAGTGGTGAAATCCAGAATGCTTTTAAATGACGCCCACTGAAAGATAAGGCCAACGATGACAGAGTCTGAACAATGCTTGGACATGTCGTTTAAGAATAGACCCCATTCAACTTTAAAAGTTAGCTTAACTTGGCAGTCAAATTTTCTGTCGAGTTAAATTCCTTCAACAATTACAAAGTCAATTTTTGCAGACGTGGCGGAGCGCCGTTCCGTCTTCGTCATTGTTGCCCTTACCTTTCGTGACGTACGAGAAAAAAGATTCGAAATCCGCGCCAAGCATACGTGACTATGACGTCTTACTTTGTTATTTGCACTAGTGCTTACAACAGTTCTCAGGGGGGCGTGGCGGCGCCAATAAACTTGTGCCTCACTCAGTCGTCACCATGGGGCGCTATGCAAGTTTAGCTACCATGGGATCTACCTTGTTCAGGCCACTTCGTCCCAATTTATGCGAAAGCGTTTCGAAGAAGCCGGCCACCGCGCTTTAAGAACAGGCTTGTCAAATTGGACACCGCGTCGGTGATACAATTATACAAACGTTGGCGGATATTAGAAAACAAGAAATAATGCCATTAAAAGCTGGTTAGCCACTTTCCTAGAATAACCTTTCCAGCCGGTATACATTGGTGTTTAGTTGCATATAGATTTGTTGCCTCCCATTAGTCATATGAGTAACAGCGTTTGGAATTTCTAAAACACCGTACCACAGGGCTAGGGCTCAACAAATTTCTGCGCTTTCATGCTTAAAGACGCGCGCTTTCAAAAAACCTCCGTTGTAAGCAAGGCTCTCATCCCCGTAAGTCAATGACGCAAGTTCGACGTCACCTTGTCTGCCCCACGGGTCTGTGGGAGCAGCAAGCAGAAGTGGGCATCACAGTTCAGGCAGGACAGCGATTTTGGGACTGATTTACGGCGCAAATAGCGTTGCATGATTTGACTGCGGATATTCAAAGTAAACAGAGAGGGTGGCAGAAATTGCGGACGAAGCACTACCATCTTTAGAATGCGCATTTGAATTAAAATTGGGGCTGCCAGATGTTCAAAACCGGTCTACTTTTGTCATCTGTATTTCTTTAGCAAACGCGTTTTGTGAAATGGTGCCTACCCGTAGGTTGTTAGGTGGATTTGGGGATAGCAGCTGATCCCATAGCCGGGAGATTGATCCCCGTCCGTAGCGGCCACTTCAGATAGCTATAGAATATTATGACAAAATGACCGTGTGGTAATTACGAGAACTGCGGTGTTAATAAAGCGAAAGCACTGCAATAAGGCATATCTCATAGTCTGCATGCGTCTGGAGGAAATTCGGCTCAAATTAGCATTCAAATAATTGTTCATTGTTTCCAGCAAAGGTTTAAGCAGTGTTTTAGTGCGAGTTTTTTCGACCGCGAACTGTCAGCGGAGAGCTATGTCGATGGCATCCTCAAAGAGACGAATGCCATATTCATTTCGAAGCCACCCCAACAGGTTGCTTATTTAAGGCTTGGACAGTGAGCGCCCCCATATACGCATGCAGCAACGGTAAGAGGCACCACATGCTGTACGCCTTATTTCCACAACTGCAGAGAGTGCATCTAGAGCTGCTTAATGAGTCAACCACATTGTGTGACATGACACCCTCGAGCTACTTTTTGTGTGATTACAGCACACTAAGCTTTTTCTTTTGAAGATCTCAAATTTCAATAAATTAGAAAAAGGCAATATGAACCTACCTGAGGCGGCTGTCAACAATGCATGAACCCATACGCACACAAAACACGGGAACTGTAACGCAGTGAAAGGGGGCGTACTCTTGCGCATGCTCCAACTGGTGGCCGCGTAGACTTAAACGCAGCGAGGAAAGCCACGACTTCTCTTGCTACGTACCCAAGAAACTATGGGCGTATGGTTTTCACTCTGAAGCGCAGCACTCATGGAGCGTCTTTCGCCAACGAAGTCGCTTCGCAAGACCGTGCCGAAAAACTTTCAGCGTGACAAGTACAAGAAGCGCGTCCGATAGATAACTGTGATAGTGCAAGTTTGGTGGCACGGCTACGGCACGACTGCACACGTTTTACGCACAGCGCGAATCAGCTTGAGAAGAACGCTTCATGACGGCCAGGCGCCCAATTCATAAGCTACCACTTCCGATCCCATTTGGTCGGACAACAGCATGACGACAGCGTCGGAAGGAAACTGGTCGGTCAAAGAAATGAGCGAATAGCGGGCCCCGCCGTCGGCGAAATTTGTGGACACTCGCCGTGCGCACTGGTTACTTGCTGCGTCTTAAAGCAAATATGGAGGTATGGTGGCTGATGGGCCATTCCCCCTGCAGCCAAGGTAGATCCCACAGTAACATGGAGGAAGGAAAGCTCAGATGTCGTGTCCGTGCAACGCTCTGCGAGAAATGTGTGGCGGAAATGACATGATTTTTTTAGTCGGGACACCATTTGTCGATGCGCCGGCTTTGCAATGATGTCGGAGTTGCGGTTTACTGACAGAGCACAGCATCCAAGCTATTGATATCAAATAAATTTCTGCACCCGCATGGTCCCAAGTAATGCGATTGGCCCTGCTCTAGCTTCCTACGGATGCTTGAAAGCCGCAGCTTCATCACTCAGCCTACGCATCCAAGCTATTGATATCAAATAAATTTCTGCACCCGCATGGTCCCAAGTAACGCGATTGACCCTGCTCTAGCTTCCTACGGATGCTTGAAAGCCGCAGCTTCATCACTCAGCCTATGCCAAATAACCAAATGTATGCGACATAAAACGTGGAAGCTCGCGCAATACTCCACACTATGGGCAGACGAATGAAGAACAAGGTCTCTGTGCATGTTGCACGCTTAGAGAAATGGGCTCACTGTACGGACTGATGGTGCGGTGGTACCTGCTCTTTTCAGGTTGCCAGTCAAGGCGTCACCACCGAGATTCTAACAAGCCCTTTGCATCACCTTCTCTCCCATCAGCGAACGTCACGACAAGCAGATGAGCGATAAAGGATCATCCACTGAATCTGGCCGTACAGGCTTGGGTAAAGAGGCGTGACGACATCATGTGACTCGACTCATATTCACGCTCGTACCTTCATTTGTTGGTGCTTTATCGCCATCCGCCTGTCGTGACGTAGGCGGCTGGGGTGCGCAGGCCTTGTCAAGATCTTGGTAGCGACGATCAAGGTCGAGTGTGGAGTAGTAGCGAACCGGGCGAGGCAGCAAGGAGAGGCAAAGGAGGCAAAGACTGATAGGAGTGTGTGTTCGAAAGCATGGTCACATGTACGTCTGGTACCCTACATAATTGTCAGTGTATAAGTATAGGCAGCGTTCATAAGGTTGGCGTCCTCCGTAGTAAAGCGGTAGCATAGGTACCCTGAACTGAAGCTTACTGTGGTGATCGTCGCGCCGTGACACGTATCCTAGCGAGAAAAGCAAATACTTTTGAGGCGACTACGTAGGCCGTTTTCACGCCACCTGCATGAGCTTACAGGGATCAGATTGCACGCTTTCTCGAATCTTCGGATGGCGTGTGCGAGATAACGGGGCTATGTCGAGAGCGCCTGGGCAAGGATGATATCTGTCACACGCATACATATAATGCTAATGAATATGCTCGGTCGTTTATCGCGAACCAAGCGGCTAACAGCGGCATTTTTGAGGTCCGCGGCGGGACAATTGCAGCGCTACCTAGGCAGTGCAGGTTCCCTGTAGTGAAACTTTCCGTGAAATAAAGCCAGTAGCTTAATTGCTTCTCTGCGAGCTTTGCATACAGCACCTCAGAGCTATATTAAGTGAAGTTTCACATGGAAACGCTTTTATAATATCTGAATAGACGCATTTTACGTTTTTTCAGCATGGAAGACATTCGCGAAGATTGTTTCTCTTCCTTTTCCCAAATCACATCAGTCCCTAAAAAGGCGTTTAATCTACTTCACTGTACCACTCATTTCAGATTTTTAAAGAACAGGAAGGAAACTACCGTGATAAAAATACCGATTTTCTTTTATTTACACGGAGCTTCACGTTGAATATAGTGTTCCATTAAATAGAGCAGAATAAATTACGACCAAAGGATTACAGTGGAAGATAAGCCGCATTATATTCAATGTGTCGAATCTTTTCGTCGTTGGCATCACCGGAGTCGAAGGAGTGGTTGCGTGCACATTTTCTCCCGGTCCGATCAAGCCCCTGCAGATGATTCAGCCTGCGAAAGAAGACAGAGAACACCGACTTTGGTATAGTGCAGTAAAGGAACGCCACGTGATGTACACCTGCAAAGGCGTGAAAGGAGTAATAACCGGTGGATCTTACAATAGACTTCTTAGAAATGGCGTTTTAAAACCAATTCGCCGAGATAGATGTAGTCATGCTTACGTCACTGTAGCTCTTTCTGTCAACATCTTCGATTTCTCAAATAAAGCTTTTGAAATAAAGCTTTTGTCATAGCAAGCTAACTCCCGTTTCTCTCCGCTGTGATTCCTTGGCCTTTGAGGTTCCATTCTTTCTATGCTAATAAGCAGGTCAGTATCAGAGCAGCCCGGTACAGAGCGTGCAACGCCTGGGATACTGAGCCGGCGATTCGTCTCCACTACCAGTCATTAACGCGACGGTGTTGAAGTCCCCGCTCTTTGGTTCTGCCAGGTTGTAGCGGTGACGACCTTGTAGGAGCAATCGTCGACTTGTGTGACACCATGAGACCGCAGACATGGAAGTCGTTATTGAAATGGGCGGGGGGTATCAAAACTAGCCCGCCCATGACTTTTGCGTATCGGGCTAGACACGCTGTCTCTAGACCACGCAGCAGGCAGGATCGGTGGTTTGGCTAAAGCGGCATGTTATATCTGTGACGGGGGTAGTTCGGGATGCGTCGTCGGCAAACCTTCTCATGACCACGTGATGACAACGTCACCGGAGGGCTATAAAAGGAACTGCCTGAATAAATCGTCCATTCTTGTTGCGTCATTCCTGCGCGATGCTATATAACAGTGGCGACGAGATAGCGCGCTGGCGCTAGACGAATTTACCTGCGCGAGAATGAGTGCCGGGCGGCCACCGGAATTCACAGATGCAGAAGGTACGTGGCCTACGTATCGTATTCGGCGAGAGGCTTACTTCGAAGTCCATAGCATGGCTGAACCAACGAAGAAGCGAGCGCTGCTCATAGCTTCGCTTTATCACGCACAATCGAATGGTTTAGCCGAAACACCTGTGCGCACGCTCAAGGAAGGGCTAAGCAAAAACGCTGGAAAAGATCTGGAAATGCGTATAGGTCGGTTTTTGTTCCGATATCGCCGAACGCCTGTAAAGGACGGCAAATCGCCCGCGGAACACATACGGTTACCAGATAAGTACAAAGATGGACTGTGTAAGGCCGCAGTGAAAAGCGACTCGCACGTGGAGTCGAGCTGGCGGTCGAACCCCCCACGCACCGAGGCCAAGGAGCGAGCGCTGTTGTTTTTTTTTTCTCCTTTTCTCCACTCTTCTTGGGCGCGGGCGCGCGCGAGGCTTGGTTTGTTTGGTCCCTTCGCCCCGAGGCGTCGCCAAGAAGCGAACGGCAGACGCATCCAATTATCAGCCGGGAACAACAGTGGCACGCTTCTGCGAACCACTTTACGGCCAGCTCGTCCAGCGATCTCCCGCCGTGGCGCCAAGCATGGGTGCAGGGAGACGCCGTTAATGAAGCCTTTTGCACTGCCACAAGCGCTCACTAAATGTCCTGCAGAAGGCGACAATAGGCGCGACCCTTGGCCCTCCCAAGTAGGCAATCAGCCCAGTGGCCTCCTGCTGTGTCGCGAGACTTCGGGTCCGAGCAACGGCGACTGTACACTGCTGTGGGACAGTGCCGCCCCCCCCCAACCCCCCCCCCCCCTCTTTTTCCTCGAACGGGACGGCTGGATGGCCTAGTCTCCAGATCCCCCGCGGCGTTTCTTTCACAAAGGCGCCAGCTGCAAGGTCGCGTCGCAAACACGCCGGGGAGAGGAAGGAAAGACAGGCGCCGTGTGAGAGGGTTTGGGGACCAGCGAGTGGAGAGAGTGTGTGTGTTTTGAATGTTGTATTTTTATTTGGCGTAATTAAGGACCTGGGTCCAAGATTATTCCCAACCCACGGGGGTTGTGGCAAGTTTTTCAATAATTTGATTGGCTGCTTTATTTTCGGGGCGAATCACCTAAGGTGACCGCCCTCGGGTCTTTATTGATGTTTGTCATCAAAAAGCGGTCCTCGGACCATGTTTGGCAGTCAAGATTGAGGCTCCGTGCTTAGCACGTATTTACACCCCCCTAGGCTTTAACCGAAACGCTCGGTAGGAAAGTAAGGGCCTGTAAAGTGACTTCTCTGTGTGAGAGTCTTCATTTTCTTTTAAGTTACAGTTGTCTGTGTGACTTCTTGATATAACTTTGCCTATGTATACTATTTTGTTTCTGTAAATATATATCTCCTCCTGACCATCATCAGATCATCGTCTACTGCCTCTTACCTGCCGAAGACAGCTAAACATCACTGACTGCATCACAAAGACTGCCAAGAGTGCTACTAAATTTGATGTTGGAGAGCCGATCTAGATGCGCAATTTCAGAGCAAGTCGCAGGTGGATTCCAGGAGTAGTGCATGGTCAACAGGCTTCCAGGATGGTCTCCGTTGACTCGGAGTAAGGTCTTCAGCGGCGGCACTTGGACCAACTGAGACGCCGGACTGAATCAGAAGACAGAGCCCCTGGAGAAGTTAGCAAGCGGGGACCAGCGGCCGACGCTCCGACCACGTCACGAGATAGCCCAGAAGGATCCGAGACTGAAACTGGCCCGCCAGGTTTGCGAAGATCAACCAGACAGAGACGGCCACCTGTACGCTTGAATCTTTAAGGAGGGAAAGATGATGCGTTGTCGGCAAATCTTATCATGACCACGTGATGACAACGCCACTGGCGGGCTATAAAAGGAGCTAACTGAATAAATCGTTCGTTCTTGTTGCGTCATTCTTGCGTGATTATATACAACAGTTCGTATAATGTGGTGTCTTACGACTGTAGACTCATGAATATGTACGAGATAACAGAAGTACCCATTAAGGGATTACTGGACAACGGAGTAGCAAAATGCGTGCATGCAAACGCGGAACCGCAAGGGCGATCGGGAGCCATTATCGAAATTGCGTTACGCCCTTAAAGGCGGAGCTTACATGCCTCTCATTTTTTTTCTTCTTTAGCTGCCTAATAACAACGCTCTAGTAAACGGTCTTTCTTCGCTTATCGTGATAGAATGCTTAAAGTCAGTGAAGCAGTAAAGGAATAAAGACAGGTGGCTTATTTTTATGAATGAAAGAGAAAACGCACTTTAGTGACCACGAACAAAAGCGGTGCGAGGCAATTACCGTTTCGTTAGAAAGAAGAAAATTATTATGGGCACTTAAGTTCCACCCTATGCCTACGACGTGCCAGCATTATTTGCTTCCTTCAGCCGTACAAAAATAACGAGAAGGCACAAATACGTAAGCCGTGTCACTAACCTCCGATATATTACACCTTTACGTCTATTACATATGCAATAATAGGTGATTTACTTTAAGTTATCAAAACAACAGTTACCGCAGCTTTGGAAAAATTAGTTAAAATAACAAAAAGCGGCTACAAGATTGCTCGAGGCTTTCGTGTTTGTGGGAAAAAGCTTCCCTTTAGTGAGTATGACTGCACAACGTTACTGGCTCCCGTCTGCGACTGCTCTTGCGCAATCTCGTTCGATTACATGCTCTTCACTACTTGCGCATTTCCTAGTCTTCTAATGTCTACGTCTATTACCTCGCCCGTGCTCACTAACATATCTTGTAAGATATTACGCTAAGATAAAACCCGCCCGACATATTAAAGCCTCGCCTTTACCAAGCCGTACGAAGGTGCCTGCGTAGCCTAGGGATAGCATTTGACTCGAGATCTAAGGGCCCAATTTGATATTTCCTCCTCTCTGCTTAAAGAAGTTGTTCGAAGTGGCAGCTCCTTCCAACTGGACCATGCCATGTAGACTCATTAGACCACACCACCCATCAGCCGATCACTGCGTGGCGGTGTCACCTGGCAAATACGACGTGCCAGAGGCATGCTTGGGATTATTCGATCTCCAAGCTGACACTGCTTTTTTCCGGACAACGGTACCTCTAAAACTGTCTCGTTCAAAATAAATATTTCACTTCTTAGGCGAACATAGGGAAAGCCCAGAAAAACATTTTTTTTCTTAAGTAATACGGATGCTTCTTCCATATCGCGGAACGACTTTTCTTTTTTGTTCAAAATGCACCGGCACAAACACGGACTGCGTTACATCACTGAAATAGCAGTGCATTAAAATGTGGGTGTGTGCAGAGGGACGTTTCTTTAATATTATTTACGCTCCCGAATAGGCGCGTGCTTGTATATGAATGGGACACGAGACCTATCTTCATGGCCCATGCCACGCCCTCGCTGTTTTTATTTGACACATTTAGCAAACCGTGGACCGTGTTACTGTTTGCGTCACCGTATCACAGGAAACCCCCCCATTGGCAACGAAGCTGCTATGAATGATATAGACGCGGCGGGCACGGCCATCTGGCGCCCTAAGGAAAGCTGCCCCACGTCGTGACGAAACAAATGCGTACCCATTGGTGGCGGGCGGGCTCACGGCACTCCTGTAACGCAAACGGTGGCATATGGGACCTATATGCCAGAAGTCTTTATACTAAGTTATAGTAGCACTCTCATCGAAGGGAGTGTGCTGACCCAGCCTGTAACAAGAAATCTTGTTAAACAAGAGCGGTAAACTAGGAGCAATCAGAACAAAAAAAAAAAAAAAAAAAAAAAAACCTGGCGGAAGCCTTTTCAGGTCGCTTTAAAATACGATCGTCGAAAAAAGAATTTAATATTAATATGCAAACATCTTTCTAGTATTTCGCGTCTGTGCCTCCAATAAGCATCCTTAGCAATTTCGAATTCATGAAGTCGAAATGCAAGTTTAGAAATTCTGTGATTGTGCGACATTTCACAAGGGGGACAAGGAAGTGCAGCCTGCCATCCTTTAGGGTTGTTATTTCTCTCATAGCGGTTGGTTAATATTAATATGCGTACCCATGGACTAGAAAAGAGAAACAGCCTCTGCAGAACCAAGAGCCTAGCAATAATGAAACGCAAATTCAGGTGCAAATAAAGACCGGACGACGGCCTTTGAACTCAAGAATGGCGCGAAGAGCAGCGTGGAGCGCACAAACAGCAACGTCTTTGTGCGAGCTCTAACGACCATCATAACTGATAAGGTACAGGCAGTGACGGTATAAGACCAATCATTGCAAAGATAATGCACACCTGCAGCCAAACTCATGCAATATCATCTCACGTTTAAGACGGGATGTGTCTTTCCAAGAAGCCCTTAAGGATTACTGACATATAGAAGAGTGCTTTGAGGAACGAAAGCCATGTTCCACTAGGTAGTGGAAAAGAACAAGCCGCTTTCCCGATCACATTTCAAAGCTGTCATCTGAAGGAACTGAAACGGGAATGGTTCGAAAATTTGCGAGCACTGAAGAAGCTGCAGTTTTCGCTGCAGTTTTCAATAGAAATGTTATGGTGGGCACTACTGCAACTTCACCATAAGCAGAATTCTGAAATTAGGCTAAGTAAAGTATATTGTTAAATAGAGCGCCTCGACATGCTTTATTCTATGAACGACACATGCTCAGAGGCATACCTATGTAATCTAACTGATCCAACCCGCACGTGGTGTCACCAAAAATGTATAAAGCCGCTCACGTACCCACCTCTAGACATTTGTATAACACTTTGGAAATGTCCCAGTCTGACATGACTGAGCTCGTCAATCTATCGTAAATCTATCGGCAGTTTTTCTGTAGTTTGTACTCGTTGACCACTTCCTGCCACTTTCCTCAGCTATTGTATGTACACTTTGAAATCACTTAGGCATTGAACATAATTAAGGCATGTCGCATCACCAGAACCGCTGACAGAAACGCAAGGCACGCTTTCATAGAACTCAAGAAATCTTCCTTTAAAATTTTTAAGAAATGATGACCGCCCCACATACTCGCCACTTCATCCGCATTCGTACATCCCGTAACCATCACAGGAAGGTGTGAACACGGGGACCTCATAGGTCAGCACATAACATTCATGCGCATATGCGAGAAATCTCCCTCCTAGGTTTGACAGAAATCCTCTTTCAAATCGACAAGCGTTGAACTATTTCACGACTACTAAGCGGTCATCATATACTACAGAGGACATAGGCATCGCTGCACGCTTCTCTACCGCACCATCAGTTCAGTTCAGGCGTTCAGTCGTGTCCGACTCTTCGTGACCCTATGGACCATGTCACGCCACGCTTTCCGGTCTCTCACTACCTTCTTAACATCACATAGCTTCATCTGCAATGCCTCGAGAATGCCATCTAACCATCGCGAAATGTCCCAGTCTGACATGACTGAGCTCGTCAATCTATCGTAAATCTATCGGCAGTTTTTCTGTAGTTTGTACTCGTTGACCACGAAGGAAAGCCCGATCTGGAGAGAGCTTTAGATGAATTTGTATACACAAATTTTAATGACTTACCGAACACATTCCACCATACATCTATTTTACTGCATCCCTTGGCAAGCATCAACAGCTGACCTATACCACTATTTGTGGGGCTGCCCTTAACCGCACGCAGCAAACGGCATCACTTCTTATCCTCTCACCCAGCGAGCAATCTCTCTTAGCTGCTGACTCAAACGACCAGCTGAGGCTGATTGACCGGATCAAGCAAGCAGCGGAGGCTGAAGTGCTCCTGGACTGCTTGGGGATACTGCAACTGCCACTCAATAAAGATTTTTGCGCGTACTCCTCCTTTCCCATTTTACCATCTTCGCGATTCAAATTGAAGTCGTTGTCTTTGCTTGATTTTTTCCTACACTAAACGACAGTGCACTTTGTCTTGTGCGCAAGTGAGGCTTAGGTATTAACCATTTTCGCGCTTGCATGAGCGAAGATTTATAATATTGGCAGCTTGTAACTTAACTTTTGATGTTCACATTATTGGGACAATAACTCTGCACTTACGTAGTGTGAACTCCATGAATATAGCTGTATGCGAGGTTTCAGCTTAGCCCACGAACACATTGTCAATAATATCCCTGCTGAACCAATCAGGATCTTGCACTCTGGGAGATGTGGAGCGAGTAAGGCTTACCATAGAGGCACTAAGTACAACTGTTTGCGATTCTTTTCAGTGTCATATGCACACGAGCGCGTCGAATAACTTAACTCTTGCATCAGAAATCGGGACTAACCTTTGCAGAGTTCTGTACGGTGCCCATGCTGCCAAAACACACCGATATGAATGACTTATATAATCATTTCTTTACTTTTAATAATGAATGTGTAAAACCTGGGCTCGTGTATATCATATATTGAAGAGGCAGTGCTTACCGTTATATGTAGAGAGCTGGTATCAGAATAGGCAGCAAGAATAGAGCGCTCATGGTAAGTGTCGTTGCTCCGGAACCTTGGAGATGAATGAAAAGCAAATATAGTTTTCTTAGGTTTCCACTCTTATTGCATTTTAAAATGAACACCTTTTAAAACACTAGAACAAGAGTGAAAGAAGAAAATACATTTATTAGCGCCCTGCAATTGGCGCAAATAGCTACAAATAATGATAACACCGAGAAATATCTACCGTTAAGGTTATGACTCAGGTTATGAGATCGTCACACCCGTTGCTGAATGTCTGTTAAAAACGATAAAAGCTAGAAAACAGGCAACGACAACAGAGCTACAAGCACATGAGCGGGCTAGATGTATGACACTGCCCTGACACAGCGCCTAAAGAAGGTGGCTCAGAAAAGCAAGGCCTGCGTTGTGCTTACTGCCCCAGATAAACTCGGCAAACTTTGGCTCAAGAAAGAAAAACGTCATTGCCCAACAAAACATAAAATGCTGTACGTGGCTTGCGAGACCAATGTAGTCTACAGAATTCCCTTGTCATGCGGGACTTGCTACATCGGCCAAACTGGCCGATATATCAATGCTCGTCTAACGGAGCCCATGATAGCTTTCGAGGCACTATCAAGATCGGGGCACTTGGCGGCACATTGTAAACGTGAGAATAATTGTGCTTTGGTATACAATCAAGCACGAGTAATTTTTTTCAAATTCAGACCAGAAGGAGCGTGAAATACTGCAAGCATTTCTCATTGGCATGGAACGACAGTCATCCGTAAGCAAGCCATCTTTATTATACAAAGAATTACAATTCTTGAACCGGAAGGTGCCGTTGCACATATGCACTTTAGATTGTGATCCTTTTTTACATGGTTTGCCTATATATTGAATGTGCTGTCTGGAATTAAACCAACTTGATGTCTAGCGTTCGTGGTGTCCATCTATCTTCTGTCCTTGTCTTTAACGCTCGTTACCATTTGCATCGAATCGAAGGATCGCAAACTAGCCCAGTTGTTCGTTTTAGAAGTGACAATGTTTAAGAGGCAATTGTTTTGCTACATTTAGCATTTTACTGCTCTCAGACCAGATCGAACACCGGAGCTGATGTATCCACAACGCTTTTTCTTTTTTTTTTTTTCTTATTGAAGGCCAGCAACGATACATTCTGCTGTCTCTACGCACCAGGTGGAGATACCGTTGACGCAGTCAAGTCTCCTTTCTTTTCGCAAACAGCGTGGTTGTTTTCAACGACGCATTCTTGACCTCTATTCTGGCATTCTTGCTTTTTCTCTTCTGTACACGTTGACGGAACTGAAAGACGAGTAAAAAAGAAGAATTTTTTTTAGCAATGATTTCCGAATATTTCAGCGCAATAAGCTGTACTTAGCCATTTGCTCTGACATTGAGTAACTAATAAATAACATTCTATCTTAACAAAGACTCGTCAATTTCTTTAATTTGATAGAAGCACTCCTTCGATAATATGTTGGAGTTGGGGTCTGGTCGAGAACACCGCACAGTTTCGCTGCCTTTTAAACATTTAGCAAAGCGTACTGCTTTTGTCTATAAGCACAGGCGTGCGTGCAGATAAATTTTAAATACGTCTGGGCTTCTCTATTTTTGAAGCTCTGTTTCCTTCAGTAATAAAATACCATAATTGGAAAGTGACAATGTTTAAGATGGAATCGTTTTCTACATTTAACATTTTGCCGCTATCAGACCAGCACAAACGCCGGAGCTAATATAATGTTTACAATGCTTTTTATTTTCTCTTACTGAAAACCAGCAACCACAGATTCGGCTTTGCCTACGCACCAGGTGGAGATACTGTTGACGCAGTCGAGTCTGCTTTCTTTCCGCAAACAGCCTGGTTGTTTTCAACGACGCATTCTTGATCTCTATTCTCGCATTCTTGCTTTTTTTCCTCTGTACACGTTGTCGGAACTGAAACGTGAGTTAAAAAAGAATTGTTTCTAGCAATGACTTCAGTATATTTCAGCGCAGTAAATGGTGCTTAGCTATTTGCTTTGGCATTGAGGAACTGACAAATATCATTCCAGCTCAGCAAATACCTGTCAATTTATTTATCTGGATAGAAGCACTTCTTCGATAGTGTGCTGGACATGGAGTCTAGTCAAGAACATCACACAGTTTATCTGCCTTTGAAACGTTTAGCAAAGCGTACAGCTTTCGTCTGTAAGCATAGGCGTGCGTGCAAGGTAGATTTTAAAGGCGACTGTTCTTCAATATCTTAGAAGCACTATTTCCCTCTTTAATGCAAGAACTTAATATTGATGTGACAATGTTTAAGAAGGACTTGTTTCGCTGCATTGAGCATTTTGCCGATATCAGACCAGAATGAACACTGGATCTAATGTAGCCATTACAATATTCCTTTCTTCTTAAAGAAGACCAGCAACTTCGGTTTTGCTTGCGCACCAGGCAGCGCTTCCGTTAAGGCAGTCGAATCTCCTTTTTTTTTCGCGAACAGTTTGGTTGTCCTCAGCGGCGCATTCTTCGCCTGTATTCTCGCATTCTTGTTTTTTTCCGTCATTGCACTTTACTGGAGAAGGAAGATGAGATAAAAAGTACTTTTTCTAGCGGACACTAATAAATATTCTCAAAAGACGCGTTGTTTGTCATTCTCGGTACTTGCCATTCGCTGTGATATTGATTCATTGATCAGCGCTAGCACGTTTTGCTAACTACTTGCCATTCTAGTTAACTTGATGTAAATACTTCGACGGTAATATTGTTCGGAGGGTGGTTCAGTGAGGCTCAAGAGCCTCTGTTACTGTTTTTATCCGGAATAAAAAAGTGGCGCGTACGCTTTACGCGGGTTGCCCAAGAAACAAGAGGTGACTGAAAGCGGCTCAAAAGCGTTCTTTACCTTCAAAACAGAAAAGAAAAGGAGGCAAATAGGCGACTTAGACTATGAACAAATAAGTTTATTATATATGAGACTGAGTACGATGGTGGCTATATTGATCTACTATATTTTGGTTTTTGATTACAGAGAAATTATTGTCATTAACATAGTGAAATTTAAATGAAAAAAAGCCGAAAATGAGAGCGGTTTCGTCTATCAAAAAGAGCCTTCAGTGGCAGAGTGCACAATTCTGTTGCTGTGACCAAGCTTTCAAGAGCCAAAGGAAAGAATAGCCCCAATAGACAAACTTAGATCAAGAAGTTGAAATTAGTAATGTCGCAAGTCGTCTTAGCAAAGAGAAGAAGCGGCGGCAGGAAAACAAAAGGTTATCGGTACTTCAGGTTCAGAACTAGAGAGACACAATCGAAACACCGCCAGACGGGATTGATAGATATCAACATTTATTAAAGTGTGCAGCAACATAGCCTCTTGAAAGAGACCTCAAGCTTGAGGAAGCGCTTTTCGTTGCTGCGTTAACAGAGCAAAAAGCAGAAAGTGTATGGTTCAGGCTATAAAAACTTACGAGAGTATAACTACTTGGAATATCTAGGCTGCGCATAAATGTGCATGTCAGGAGAAGAATGATTCAGCTTTGAAGAGATGCTTTCATCCAGGTATCAACGGCCTTATTAAAATGAATTCCCCTGTGGCCAGGTGCGCAAAATAACTGCACTAAAGAAAAAAAAATAAACTTCGAGAGCAGTGTGGAATTCACACTGCAGAAATGCGAATGCCGGAGCGTTGCTGCCGCATACGGTGCATCAGGTTTGGTCTCATTATGATTAACTAAATGCACTGCCATTATCATTGCTACATTTAATAGTTGTCATTATCTCTAGTTGCCATCCTTACGGTAGACAAGGAGGATTATGCTGTGCGTTTCTCTGTCCCGGGCGTGGCACAGATGGTTAAAGCACTCAGCTTGGGACCCGAGGGACGGAGGTTCGATTCCCGATGGAGACAGGATTGTTGTTTTGCTGATGACATAATCAGGATGATTGACAAGTGACACATCAGTGCACAGATCCCGTGCACAGATCCCGCGCACAACTCTCGCGCACGAAATTTAGTTCCATGAGTCTAGAAAGGTTTCGCATTTAATTGTGTGGTTGCTTTGGACATGATAATGCGAACTATTTGTGATTCGATATGCCTGGTTAAGGAAGAGCACAGAGACAACGACATCGTCATAGTTATGACAGAAAAGAACAATATCGGTGTAAGTTATACAAAGCCATGACCACAGCTCAAACTTGAGCCATAAAATTGGGTTGAAGTCGAGAAAGGAGACAATGACGAGTCCAAGGTAGAGGGAAACAGCAATATCTACTTTTTTGTTTAGTTGTTGAGGCGCCCGTCTCAATGAAAATATGAGACCTAAATATAATATGGAAATATGTGAAAAACTGCTGAGCATACAGAAGCGCAGTCATTTTGCGTAGACTCGAAAGATTATGTCAAAGAGAATCGCACGCAGGAAGGATGTCTGAAATTTGTATGCCCGATAGACAATGGAGAGACAGGACAGATAAAATGCGGATATGAAAGCGAGATCAACTATCAATAAACAAACGTGCAAGGCTGAAAAAGAAGGATGAAATGTGATGCTTAGGCACCGAAGCACACAATATCATAATCGCTTTGATACTTAAACGCCACAATATCGAATACAAAGATGCAATGCACACCTAAAGGTAAAAAACAAATATAGCGAATAATTCTTGGAGACTTAGGCAGGATCGCAATGTTCCTTACTTAAAAAAAAATAATTGGCCGAAGTTATAATCTACTCCAGTGCTCCGGCGAGCAAGACGTATCAGAATTAAAATAATGTGCTGATATACATTGAATAAATATTAAGAAATGAATGCCTTCTGTTGATATAAGGAATGTTTCTCGGCCAGTGCAGCCTTGAGACCGCTTAGGCTGCTGGCCTATATGAGCCGTACAGATCAGTTAGGGTTTTGTAACCCTGAGATATTTCATAGACTAAAGGTAACTGCAAGGTTTAGGTAAAGAGAAGATGTATAAACTTGGTGTGATGGTGGCAAAACGTACTTTATGAGCATACACAAAAGTTCGAATTCTACATCCGGTTGGCTGCCGGAACCTGCAATAAGAAACTCCGTTCCTGCTAAAATAGCTTCTTTTTTTTTTGTCTGAAAGAAAGGCAGAAATCTAAGTCGGAAAGGGACTAGGACGTCGAGGAGCCAGTAACGTTTGCCATACATCCACCGTTAAACGCTGTAATGGGGTTGAGAAACATTCAGATGGGAAGTTCTCTGTATTTCTTTCAGTAACGATCCAGCTACATACAATTTTTGTGGTCCAGGGTGAACATTATAGGACACCCTAGCCTGAAACCTGTTTTGCATGGCCTCTATAAATTATTTTAAGAAAGCAATGACATAATGCGGCAATCCAGCATCCTTATAGCTAATATTAGGAGGTTGTATGTTTACAAAATACCTAAATTGTCCTTGTAATTTTTAAAATAAAACCTAATATTGTTTCGTAAGCGAAAGAAATAATTTTCCAGGCGTTGCTCAGTTATAAGGCAGGGCTTAAGCACCATTTGAGATACCCCAGTGTGTATGACATCCTCGAAACCGTCCAATGTGGTTTTCACGATGGAGCGAGAAGAAAAAACGCGTCCAAAGCAACGTGCTCAGCCACTAATCATGTCTTCTAAGGACTGAACAACTTCGACTAGAACAACTTGGAAGCCTATGTTCGCAAACGTGAGGCATCATGCAGACCAAGATAGGCGTCAGTCATACGTAGAAAAACACGCATTTAGCCAGCTGAGGGTTTCGTCGCAAGCCCTGTTCTAAAAGCGCACATTACAGTAACCAGTTTTATGCTCCCTGGATAAACGGTGCGAATCGAACTCCAGAACAAGTTAAGCTTCTGTTCTGCCAACCAGAGAGAAAGGAGACTAAGGCCGAGTTTTATGCACACCTGTTAAAAATTAAATACTGCCTAGCATGCGTGACAGATGCCCATGGATATCCAAATTCGCAGCCTGAATTAATATTGACTGTTGTTATATTTTCTGCAGAAAAATTTGGGATAGATGAGGAATAGGAGGTCGCCACTTCTTAACAGACGATTAAATCTGAAAGAACAGTAATTTTTCCAATCTCACAACGAATTTTTAGTGAGCGCGTTCTGAATCGCAATTATGTGTGATGAAAGTTGATGGCAGATACAAGTGCAATCAATTGAAGCAGGAGAAATTGGCCGCCACTTCAACTGCAACAGATTCAGCGGCCCATTTGGGCTATGCACTCATCGCCTTGTGTTCGGAGTACTGATAGCCATTTCTTCGTTGCTGGTAATATTTTGCACATTAGTCAAATTGAGTTGTTTTCCAATATAATTGCAGACACTCGTTTAGGCGGATTCTAAAAGCATATTTTTTTTATCCCACCTGTCTTTCAATAGTACGCACATAAAGTAACTCAGAAACGCCAATTTTCGTAAGACAATTATTTTGTTAGATTGAGCTTTTCATCGCCAAGAAACCAGCAAAACCCCGGAATGTAGTGGTTATAATGTTTCTTTTTTTCATTGCGAGCGCCTAACTACACTTGCTATGCATACGCACCAGGTGTAGCATCTGTCGCCGTAGTTGAGCCTTCTTTCTTTTTGCAAAAAGTCTGGTTGTTATCAACGACGCATTCTTGGCCTCTATTCCTGCATTCTTGCTTCTTTTCGTCTGTACACGTTGCCGAGGCTAGAACACAAGATATAAATTTAAGCATAGCTTCTGGTGATGACCTCTGAGCTAAATATTTCCAGTAAATAAGCGGTCCTTAACAAATCAGCAAATCACTCTCTCATTGAGTTATTGGTCAATATTATACCGTCCTTGAACTTACTTTCCAGCCTATTTAGATAGGTGCAACCACTTCTCCGGTGATATGGGGACAGGACATAATCAGAAACCTCGCTCAATTTTCCCTCCAGTTTTCCTATATAGTTTTTATGCTGGCGTTCCGAAATATGTCTCCGGCAAATATTTTTTTAGTCATTTAAAGATTAGCATTTTCCACTAGTATTGGTGATAGGGAAGTTCATTTCTGTAAATTGGAATGTTTACTGCATTCCTTTACTGGCTGGAATGAGTGCTTGGGATATGAAGCGAATAAGTTTTTTCGTTTTCTTCATGACAAAGACCGTTATTCCTATTTTTTGACAGTTTGCATCTTGTGGAATGCCTGTTATCGCAGTCAAGCCTTACTTTTTCCTGGCAAACAGCCTCGCCGTTCTAATCAAAGCATTCTTCGCCATTTTCCTCACATTCGTACTTTTTGTTCTTTTCATGTTTCCGGTGCTATAACATATCGATGTAAATGTACAAAAATAAAGTATCCTTGAACCAAATTTCACGAGCGCTAGCCATCGGCGACAGTCGCATTCGCGCCTACCGCGTCGATCTTCTTTCGTTTCTGCGCTTTTGGTAAGCTCCTGAACAACGAACTAGTCTGGCTTCTCATGGTTCGATGGTCTCGGCTGTCTGGCACGGCTGTGGTCTCTGTCTTTCGCGAGGTGGGGTACATGTAGAGCGTATTTACCTAGAATAAATGAAGGAACGGCTCAGAAGGAACTTCATAACGACGATTATGTTTGCTACACAGCGCGAGTGCATGTTGCAGTTTTACACGAGGTGTGATGGGCTGCGGCGACAGCGTAATGCTCTCATAGCTGAGAACGGCGATGAAGACGGGGTCTTTTGCTGCACAGCAGGAAAGTTTAAGGTCACAACTGCGCCACCCATTCACTTAGAGGTAGTGCATGGGAGGACTACAGATGACGTTCTAATAGCTTCCGGGTCTGTCTAGGTTCCCACATTGATGTAATAAGGCATGAATAAAGGTTGTTTGGTGTGGTATAATACTTTGAGTTCTGACTGAATGAAGCGCTTCAATTTTTCGACCACCCCATATTGCATTCATAAAAATATACCATTAGCTAAAAGATGGATTGATATACCATAAACCAAAAACAAATTTTCAAGTGTTTGATGGCATCCTTTACATCTTGATGGAACCTTTCGCTGAGCAGATCTTTCTGACAAATCAACTGAGAGAATCTGATTCGGAAGCCAGTCGCTGCAGTTCAATGGTTTTTTACCGAACATGCTTGGGTTTTGCGTACTCACCTGTGCATTGGCCGTCCTTTCCAATCCTGTTTGGTGGACACTTGCAAACTGACTGGGTGCCTTCAACGACGCATATAAGGCCACTTTTCTCACATATGCGTTGGTATCTCGGTACACAGGATACTCCCGCTGAGGAAAGAACAACGGTATTTTTAGTTTTCAGTTGCAACAAATGTTCATGGGCTTGCCTCCAATAAGCATATTAATAGAGGCGGGAAGGACAGAGCCCAGAACACGCTATTTTTAATTTGGTTTTTTTTTCTTTTGCTGGAATAACAGCCTATCTCACGCGCTGTACAGTATGAGGCAGATCTAGCATAAGTGGGAGATTAGGGGCCACTAAGGGGAACATTTAAATTGTGAGAAGTTAAAACGATGTAGTCTAGCTTTCACAACGTTTATTCACAAAAAAAAAAAAATAAATAAACGCCTTTAATAAAATAAGCCATTCTATAAGATGCATGCGGAATCGAACCTCGTGCACACCAGGTCACTTCTCGTCCTGATGCTCTGACTGATATGAGTTCCCTTGTACTGGCTAAGAGTTAAAAAAACGTATTGGAACGTTGAATGAGAAGTCTCCCTGGCAGACCAATTATTGTAATGTAGAGCAGATATGCGCGTAAAGTGAAGATATGCGTATTTGTTGTGTTCCGGTGGTATGGCGAAATGGTTGTCCTGTGGAGTTGGAAATTATTTTTTGGTCATAATTATATCGGCAAACATCTCCTTCAGGATGAAAGGGCTTGAAATTGCCTTAGCTCATTTGCCCAAGTCTGGCGTGGTTACGCAATGACATAATATCCGTAACTTTTTATGTAAGTGGGCCTTTAAACCATATATTTGAATGTGTGCACGTCATTCGCTGAAGCCTAGCTCGATTCCTATAATGAGAGGACGTTCTGAATAGAGCGCACGGCAAAAGCGAAAAAATAAAAATAAGAAAGGCCGTTTTAGCATGAACTCACGTTCGCACATGGAGCGGATCAGCCGACCCCTCATTTTCCGGCCCAGCTCGCGGAATCCAGACTTGCACTTGAACCAGAAATTGTCGCCATCTCTGACACACTCATTCGTGTCGCTGGTGGCGTCCGCCTGCGTTTTCAGCAAGCTATCGCAAAGATTCTCTTCCTCGATTTCTGCAAGGATTAAGATGTTGGCAGGGGATGAACGATTCTTGGAGCCCTGAACTAATAGGTGCCCTTGATACAAAGTTCGCTCACGTTTTTAGAGCATTCATCGTGATAGATTACGTCGCAGATGAAAAAAAGTGCCACAAGCAAACAAGGCAAGCGCTCGCAACGAAATGAATTTAATTACGAAGCCGGTGCACTTACGTGCAAGTCATGTCCAGCACTTTGCTGAGGAATTGGGGTGTCTGCACTGTGGAGATCAAAAGAGCCAATGGCTCAGTATTCCGATTTGTGAGCTCAAGTAGGTAAGCTCTTTTTTGGACAGCGATGGCGAGGTAGCGACCACTCAGGCTGTAGAGGAATACTCTGCTGGTAGAGAATACTATGCCACCGGCGGAGCGTCTATTTTTAACTCTTTAAAGGGTGGAAAAGGGAGTTTACCGCTATAGACCAACACCGATCTGTGACGTAAGCATGACGCAGTGGCGCTTCTGTCGCCAGGCTGGGCCGACTGGGGGTGAAAACTAGGGTTAGCGCACATAGGAATACATGGAACCGAAAGATTTCAAAGCAGTTTTCTTATTTCACAGGGCACATATGATAACGTTATTTAGCACAGAGCAACCATGAACATCCTAAAACAGATCACGAAAGTATGAAATCTCTTTACCGAGGCGAAGTGTCGTTAAAACACCGCGAAACGTAAGGGGGTGCGAGTTGAGAAGGCGACCCATAGAAATACATGTAAACACAACTTCCCGCAACATTTTGCTCGGTTCAGCAGCGTTGAACCTTTCTCATTTTTTGGTGAACGTCTTGTACGACGCTTCGACGTCATGTTGCGTGACACACTAAATCCTCTTGCAAGTAATGCAAGTCTGACGACTTGCGGGACGGCTCACAGCACGATAAACTGACCGCGCCCAGTTGCAGACGACCATGCATCACCTGCACTGTCGCTAGCAGACGCTCCGGAGCTGGAGGCGGCCGCGGTGGGTATCGCCAGCTGCGCTGTCGTCTGCTGCAATGCGCGAATCTCGTTCGGTCCATATTGTCGTACAGCATTTGACAACTGTTTTCTAAATGTAATTCTGTCTAAGACGCATCACTGGAGCGACAGTATTATCAAACTTATTTACCCTATGCGGCAGCATATCAGCCTGTAAACAAAACTGCGCAATTCGCTACACCCCGCTTGCCTTTTGGCGGTGTCTGGATTCATAACACAGGCTATTCGGGGAGTTTCGAAAGTAGACTGGCTCCGTAATGACGCACCATACTTTATCACACACTTCTTCAAAGCGCTGGTCAACGTTTAACGACCGGCTACCACTTCTGATGCTCTGCGAAATGAGAAAAATGTTTCGGTAAACTGTGTTTAAATGTATTTCTATGGGTCGCTCTCTCAACTCGCACCCCCACATGTTTCGCGGTATTTTAAAAATACTTCGTCTCGGTAATGAGATTTCATATTTTGACGATCTGTTCTAGGATGTTCATAGTTGCTTTGTACCGAATAACGACATCACAGGTGTCCCGTGAAATGAGAAAACTGCTTTTCAATATTTCGATTCCATGTATTCCTAAGGACGCTAACTCTATTTTTCACCCCCAGTCGGCTGCGGCGCCGCGAGCGCTCCCTTTCGTAAACACGGTGTTGGTCTATAGCGTTCAACTCTCCGTTCCGCAGAAAATCTGGTGTGGTCGATGTTGCAAGCGAAATATTATTGGCATGGCTCTCGCTGAGGGTAGCAGGGGGTAGTGGGCAGGTGACATAGCTGCGTTGGCAGATGCCGCTACGTCGCGAGACCATTTGACATGGCAGGAGCTGCCAACTCGGGCTTCTCCATCGAGGTCGAAGGTGAGATAGAAATCGAACATTTTGCTAACTCTGAGCGAGGAGTGCGATGTGCTACTGTTTGAGCACGTGGACATGTCCGAACGGCTTGGATAATATGGAGGTTTAGACTACATATCTGCTATACGGTCTTTCCCGTAACTAGGCTGCTTGCAACTGTATGGCAATAAGCATGTACGAGACAACCGAGACGCAAAGTTAAGCAGTTAGAAATGGAGAGACTAGCAAAATGGATACACGTGATCGAAGGTATGCAAGACAAGCTGCAGACGGAACCGTTACGCTATCGCGTCATACCATTCATGGCAGAGTTTGAATGTCTCCCCCGATTTTATTTAGTATATGTGGGCCGATATTAACACCAGACATGTTTACATAGTACTCACGCGGAAGCTTGAGTAGATCCAGCCCCTCAGATGATATTAGTACTGCGCGCGTACCTTCGTTTTCGCTCTAAGGATACCAAACTGCATGAACAAATGTTTTTATTTCCTGCGTAGACGCTTGTGTTCTTTCCTTTACACATAGAACATTTTGTCATTTCCTTCTACGTGTCGCTTACTCATGAGGGGTGCAAATAATAGCATTTGCTTTGTAGCTTGACGTCTAGATTTTTACCTATATTCCGACTGACACTCTGCGCATATAAACAGTCGCAGCCTCTTAATTCGCTTAGAAATCGGAGCTTGTTTCAACTTGTAGGTGCCAAGTGTGGGGTTGCACTGAAAGTAGTATAGGTGGATCTTGCATGCGGCATGTTGCCTTCCTTAGAATTCATAATTGCATTTCAATTTATTTAACTCCATTCAGTCGTTATATGTAACTGTTAGTCATAATCTGCGAGTGCTTGCCAAATGCGCCCCATACAAATCTTATTCTTCTTGTTATTTCCTTTTCATGGTCCGGATCTGCGGTTACTACCTGTCTTAAGTAGACATATTCGCCTACTACTTCCAGTACTTTGCTACCTAATGTAAACTGCTGTTCCTTCCCGAGGCTATTCTGTCCCGGCAGGAATGCGCCAACGTTGCGCGTCTATAGTGCAATATTCGCGTGATACCCAAATTGAGAACTATTTGGGAAGTACGAAACAACATGAAAATTTTGCTACAGCGTGCATAACGTATTCCCGTCCGAAGAGCGGTGCCGTTCATTGCCGTCCTCTTTCTGTACTATAAAGCATGCTTCATCAGCGAATGGTTTTCGTGAGTGTAGGCACAATCAATGTAAGTAGTCAGGCCCTCGAAAATACCCTTAAATATAGCACAGCGCTCTTCATTTATTGTTTTAAGCAACAAAAATAGACCTCATAAGTATAATAGTAAAATGCTTAAGTAACGAATTTCTAGAAGCTTCTTATGAGAAGCATATTTACTTAGCGCCGTTCTTCAACGACAGAAATTTTGCGCTAAAAAAAAAAAAAAAAAAAACATCGATTTTGCTGTGACCAAATACGAAGGTCAAAATTTGCTATTGCGTACGTGGTCCTCGAAGTCCATTTGAACGCACGTCCAGGGACATACATTTTGGTTTAATGGATTGAACAGTTTAACAAAATTGGCATATTATACCCCTCTAAAGAGTCTTGAATATGGCTGTATTCCCTCCTTATTGATGTTAAGACCTAATTCAGCGTGTTCGTTAAAGTTAAGCTATTTTGTTTAATTATTAGACAGATCATCCATATTCGCATCTTAGTTCTCGTATTCTAAATATAGCTCTTTAAGGACGAATAGGAACAGTAACGACATTCTTTAGAGATTGTGTACATACACGTTCTAGAAATCATACCTGTTGCGGAGTCCTTTAGTATTTGAAGCTTGGGATAAATCATGCAGGTGTCGCCTTCAGGATATTCACAGGTCTGAAGTTTCTTGAGCAGATACGGAGAGAGTTGCTGGTCCGTTATCAGTCTTGCCTTAATGTAATTTCTGAAATTGTAGAAGCATAAAGAAACTGCTTTGTTTCTTTTTCTAATTTAAATTTTTTGAAAAACCGACTACTCCAAATCATTATTAAACGCAGATGTACCGCCGAACATAGTGTACGTTGCAACACCAGCATGACAATAACACATGCCATGAGATTAAAAGCTACAATTCAGCGGTCCATGACCTGAAAGAACATAGAAATTTGGCCACAACCTACACATAACCTATTAGTGCTGCAAACTGTGTGCGTCATCAGCTTTGCTGAAAACTCATCCTCTTCTTATGAAGTGCGCATTATTTCGAGCGCCAGATACAAACACCATTGGCGTAACCAGCGTCAAAACTGAGTTGACGAAAGCTCACTCACCTTGATTAAGTAAGTAAAACGATGAGTGCTGAGTTATATCGCAGTAAGCAAATGCCTAGAAGAAATTACTTACTGTCTCAAGGATGCTATTCATAATGTGGCTTTGCATTCATAGCTTATATAAATAAAATTCACGAGATGGGAGCAGGTAAGGCATTGGCATGTCGGAGATGATGCGAAGGTGTGTTCCTGCCCTGTTCTCATGAAGAGTGGCTAGATGCTCTGAAGCAGCCCTGTTCATGCCCTGAAAGGCCATGAACCTTCCTAATGGAGTTCATGGCCGTTCACGTTGCGTCAGTCTTTTGCCCACTGAACGCCCACACGTCTCCACAGACCATAGGAAGTTCCTGAATAACTTTTTGTTCTTCGGCTATTCCATGACAATTTTGTGCACTGAGCTCATGTCGGAGCCTTACAAAACTAGTTTAATCAAGAGAATCGGGCAGTTCAAACTAGCTGTCTCAATCCACGAGAGTAAAATAATTTCTCAGATAGAGTGTTTCGCGTTGAAAAGCAGATAAAACGTGAGAGTGAGAGCCATGTCATGTCACCGAGAGTGTTGTCGTTTAGTACTGACAATCAATTTGCGATGCTCTTTGAAGAAAAAAGTGATTGTGCTCGCACATCGCAAATAAATAAGCACTGTAGTAACTTTTTAGTATCATAGTTAGCAATGTAGCACGCGCAATGCAGCATGTTTTTGAATGTCTGATACTGAAAATCTACCCGAACAAAACATTGAACTTGCAGGGTGATACTATATACGTCCTGAATTAAACTGCGCCGCTCCACCTATCAATCAATGTGTGCTGGTCATTATACTAGACAGGCCTGAGAGTATCGTTGACGCGCTTCTTATTTTAATGTGGGTAAAGGTATACTTACGTGCACTCCAGTATTTCGACCTTGAAAATTTCTTTGCCGATTGTTGTCTGCATCTGAGAACAAAAAGCATGGAATGAGCAATTTTGTAACCGGCATCTATAATTATTTATATACTGCCAAGTCACAAGATGGAGAAACAGTAACCAACGCTCAGTCTATGAATAAAGCAGTGCAATGAGTACGATAGTAAATCTTTCCCTGTATTGATTTGGGTGAGCTTCAAAGATAGAATCGCAAGGGTTGAAATTTCTCTTGGATTTCTCCTTGACCCACTCGCATATTAGCAGTACTGGAAGACACAAAAAATATTGCGCGAAACACCAGCACTGTTGGGCTGAGTCTGCGTTTTGCTTTGAATTTTGTGAGTTCTAGGCTCATGAGTTTGTAAGTGGAGCCTTTCTTTGTTGTCAAACCATGAATAAGTTCAGATTCGTACAAACCGCAAGCTTAGGTAGCGGTCATTCATTCTCTGCTATATTGGTTTTCACATACCTATGCATTAATACCCCTCATTTGAAGAGAACGCCATTTCACGAGTCTCTTAGCATTAAATTATACCCATGGTGTAACACAGCACGAGGCTCGACTGCAGTTTCGTTTTTGCCAGCTTATTTGTCATACAACGTAGGATCGCTTTGACAGTAGGTATGACTATGACTTATTAAGAGAAAACGGTGCGAATGCATATTTGTTTGTCCTCGGTCAATTAGACGGCTAGGGAATAGTAACTGAGAGGACATCGATGAGATGTTGATCATGAGATACTGAAACCGAGTTGCTGCTTTTCCACCAATTTTACCTTGATAGACGTAAAAAAACAACACTGACGTCTCTTGCCTGCATGGCGGCATGAGCCGCCGATTTCGCAGAGAAAAAAAAATTGAGAACAGAGCTAGATTGCAACACAGCCAATATTTCGCAAACATCTTCACTGAAATCCAAAGGTAGCAATGTTTCCGACTTACAGCCTGCAGCACTCGCTTCTCGTGGATGAAACAGTGTGGCGCATAGAGCGAAATGTTGGGTTTGAAGGACACCGTATAATAGTATTCATCTGAAAGAGTAAGAAGGTAATAAAAATAGTCAGTCACTAGATGTCTATGTGTCCAGAATTGAATTAGAAGATTTCTCCCGACTCACAGCTATCAATGGATAAGAATGTACGGTGTGTGCATTCCTGTACCCTTTGTGTCACTGCGCTTACAAGAAGTCGCATCAGTACTTGTAATGCTGTTTGCCGGTTCCAAGAAAACGTTCTTAAAGCGGAAATAAATATAAGTGGCACTTAAGCTACGCCTTTAAGGGTAGGCGCGCTAGCGTAGGCCACCAGCCTATATATAAATCCTCACATTACTAAGCCGTATGAACCCAGCAGCGCGACCTAGGGGTAACGTGTCTGACTGAGAATGCAAGCACCTTGGAAGGCTGATTCTGATATTACTCTCACATATGAAAACAAAGGCAGGGTTGGCAGCTCCTGCCAAACGTATCATCAGACAACACTAAGTGGGTCAGTGCGGGCCATGTGAGGTGTCAGCCACCGCCTGCTAGCGCCATGATAGTTTTGTTTTGTTCACAGCACAGACGCCAGTGACGATATCGACGACGACGCCGGATGTTTTGGTGAACGGCTCCTTTCATTTTAACTCGTTAAACTCAACGTCTTTTAAAAGGCAAGTATGCATTTCAAGAATTGTGGTTTGGTTTGGTTCTTAAGGTTTAATGCCCAAAGTGACTAAGGCTATGAGAGACGCCATAGTGGAACACGCCAGAAATTTTGACCACCTAGGGTTCTCTAACGTGCACTGACATCGTGCAGCACACTGGCGCATTGCTCTCCGCCTCGATCGAACAACAGCTGCTGTAGCTAGGATTCGATTCCGCTTCTTTGGGAACACCAGTCGAGTGCCCTAACCGCTATGCCAGTATGACGGTTGTGGGAATTCAACATTTCCCTCGCCCCCACGACGCGGCGAACACCCTCTCTTTCTCTCGGGGAGCCCTCATATTTCCCCTCCTAGCCTCCTTCCTCCGGTGCTGTGGCGGAGAGCGCGGGGGTGAGAGAACGGCCCCTCCTTCCCCCTCCCCTCTCATCTCGGCGGACAGCAGCTTCACCCTGAGAGTCGACGCCGCGATGCCGCAGCACGCGGATGCTGCTAAGACACCGAGGAAGAACATTGGGCGTTCCCAATAGGCTCCCAAAGCATCGTTGGGCGGCGCTGCGGCTCCTGATGGGCAGCGCCATCTGTGGCAGAAAAACACACACTGGGACGCCGCCGGCTCGGTTCGCTGCCTTCGCGACGTGCGCCGCGCGCTTTCTCTCCAACAAGCACGCGCCCTGACGCGCCCCCGCAGACGCATCGCGACATGCCGCCTGCATTCCGTCTTGATGATTGGACAACCTCCCGCGTATTTCCATGGACGAAACGTAATTATAGGCGAGAAAAATTTTATTAACGTCTGCACTGTAGAGCAGACGACAGACGGCGATGAGTAAATATTGATTGTGAATGCGTTTCCCACGTTAGCGAAAACGTAGGAAGTTTATCTCGAGGTAAGTCAGCTGTGTAACTATATTGTCGTATATTGTCACGTAGCCGTTTAGGCCCGTAACCAGAAGGTTGGTTTTAATAGGGGGTTGATCTAGCAGGCACAGGAGAGCAGGTCGAGCACCGAGTGACAGCAGCCGACTTCAGCTTCTTCTCATCGAACGCCACGGGGCCACTTCTTCGAGTCCGCGCACGAGACTCTCGATGAGCAGCTGCCTAGCGGCTGCTGTTGCACACGCTACATTATAATATGTTTAAGAACTGCGGAAGTATTATCAGTACTTTGAAATAAAGCTGCTCGCTTGTTGATCATCGTTTTGGCCTGTAGCATGATATCTATATACGGTTTTGTTTTTATTCTTACGACGTTACTAAAGCAAATCTTGCAGTAGAAGAAGCTATAGTCCGAAGGATATGTTTCTTCAAAGGCACGAACGCTAGCAGTCACATGCGTGCTCCGCGCGCTGCACGCGACATAACCGGCTCGCTGGCTCGGAAGGAAGGTGAAATCCAAGCTTGTACTACAATCCTGCTTTATTTCGGTTCTTACTAAATGGTTGTGCTTCATTTATATTTGGTTTCCATTTACGAAACCTGTGACGCGAATAGGGTGCTCCGTGCAAGTAGTGTCAATCGATAACTAGGATCGCTTTTGTATTGCACTTCCAACATATTTTTGTTATGAATAATAATAATGTTGGTTCATTTATTGGCAAATTTGCGGAAATCTGTAAAAGCGGCTCAGCCAAGCATGTTCCCCCCCCCCCCCACACACACACACAAAAAAAAAAAAAAGAGGCCTCCTTCCTAGATATTTTCTTGGTCATAGGGCACAGTCACACATCATTGTCGATCGCGGACGTCGCACGCTGGATATCTGTTGATTTGGTTGTTTTCAGAGCACTCGCAAAGCAGGAAGAGAGTACAGAAATTTGGCAAAGCAAGACACGCGCGGAGCGAAGAGCAGGATAATCCTCCACCCCCTTCACTTCGTATACATGGTTGTACTCCATTGTACTCTTGTACCATTGTACTCTTTTGATGCGTCTCTAAGACGTCTTTGTCAGCTGTCGAACATTTTTGAGTTTATGGAGAAGGGGAAAATTAGCCCTTTTCGTTTCCACAAAGAACGCGAGACTTCTCAGAATGCTGTCATGCGGTTGGAAAACAGGTCTTGTGGAAACGCTTCCAATGAAATCTGCAAAGTTCCACACGTGAACCTCGTTTTTGGCGCTTCGCCTACTATTGTGGCTACCCATGACACAATGCTACTTAGTACCTCCGTTTCGCATCCACGGAAACGTTTTTGTACCGCCAAATAACCGCCAGGCGCAACTTGATCGCCGCACATGCACAGGAAGCTAGCGGAGCGTCTGCTCCGGCGACGTCCCATCGTTTCACATTTCGCCACCATGCCAGGAATGCGGCGCTGCCATCGCGCGGCGAAACTTGAGCTTGGGTTCCCTATAAACAACTTGGCCCACTGGCTATGTTTGCCTCGGTGTGACGTTCTTCACGGCCACGGGTGTGGTCAGAGCTAGCGGTGTGGCTTCGGTTCTCAGAGCGGAGCCGGAGCCCCGTGAGAACCCCACACGGTCAAGAATTATGAAACTAACGAGTGGTTATATGATCAAATGTTTATCGGTATCCATCTCAACCTAGTGGAATGACTGCACGAAAAGCCTGATTAGCCCCTCACCAGCATACTGTCCTAAGAAGCCACGTTCCGTCAATGGCAACAACATATATATATATATATATATATATATATATATATATATATATATATATATATACAGAGAGAGAGAGAGAGAAAGAGAAAGAGAGGCCAATATATATATATATATATATATATATATATATATATATATATATAACGCACACAACACGTCGTGTGTGTTGTGTGCGTGGAGATTCGTTGGCTGCCAGGGCTTAGAGGGCCGCTTCAGGTGGTCTGTCTAGGGTAAGCTGTGGGCTCCAGTGTGACATGCCCTGAACAACGGCTTCAGCTCCTTCTCCCAGAATAGTGCGACGGTCCCACACACGCACGCAGAACACCTCCCGACGCCGGCGGTCGAGGCGGCAGCTGCTCGAAGAACATTCGGGCATTCGGAGTCAAGCATGTGCCCGTGCTGCAGCGTCAGTTCATAGTGTTTCCCCCTTTCACAAGCAGATGCGCGGGCGCTGAGGGAGTACTCGAATGCATTGCTTCTAGATTTTTTTCAGACATGAATTTCGGAGTGGCTGGGCAGTTGTTTGTCGTTGTTAGGATATTTTCGTCACAACAGAGCACTCTGGCGAAACTTAACTAATTGAGGTAATGGATACACTTTAGGAAGAATGAGGTACAGAAACAAGGTGGTACAGAAAATGAAACCGACGACCGCTTAGTTCGGCGTCTTGTAGGCCACTTTCTTCCTAAATCAATTTGTTAGGTTTCACCGGAGGTTTCTTCTGTGACCAAAATATCCCAACAACAACGACAAACAAAAGTTTGGTGCCGAAACTTGGGAGTGACCGCTCGGCCGGTGATCAGGGGGACGAAACCGTCGTCTTCTGATATGCCCTTCGGTTCTGGCCTTTTTTGTCCCCGACATATTGCCCCCGAAATGACGAAGTCATTTGTCGGCGTAGCTTTTCGCCATTTGATAATCACCTGCGCAACTCTGTCGAGGCAGTGTGAAAGATCGTGCTGGCTTCTTTGTAGAGCTTCACAGCCTCTTTTTCGCCATATGCACCGGTTAGCAGATGGTATACATAAAGGCTTTGCTGCAGCGGATTTCCCGGTGTGGGGAAACTCTTCCTCGCAAGCTTTCAGGCGGTGCTGAACGTTAGCGGAGAGCTGGAACGAGCTTTCAGTGGTTACAAACGGTACTCGTTTCATGCGCCACGTTTCCATGGGGCCAACGAAGTATCGGGCTGAGCGGTGTCCTGGAACCAAAACAAATCGCAGAGCGTCTCTGTCTTGCTCTTGCATTCCAATTTGCAGACAGGTCTGCTCAATGTCGGCGACAAACGCAACTCGATAGTTGCGGAAATCAAGCAAAGGCTTGTCGAGGTCTGCCGTTAAGTTCGGTCCGGTTTACAGGATGTCATCAATACTTTTTGGATTGTTGGCGTGGAAGAAGCGTCAAATAAAATCTTCAATTTTGTAGAGTCGCGGATAACCGTTTGCTGACGCATGTCATAAACACAGAGGTTACGGTTGGCCTCATCTTCCATCCGTTCTGCCACGTCCAGAATTCCGTATCGCCTGATCACCGTGTCGTACTCTTCGTGGTCAGGAGTCCTTATGAGTCGGCTAGCCAACTGATTGAGGCATTTTAGCGCAATTTCCCGGTTATCTTCGAGCGAAATCTCGGATTTTCGAGCCAACGCAACCTGATAGCGGTTACCGACTTGCTTGATGTTGTCCTGAAAAAATTCCAAAGCTCGACACGTTTTGTCGTTTTCCTCGATCTCTTTTACTACAATTGATTCTAGATCATATTATCAGAATATTCGTCGCGTGCCTTTCGATTATGGATGGTCTTAGTACCCCAGATTGGAAGCAGTGGGCGTGCTGAAATTCACCCTGAATGGGCCCTTAAATAGTCCAGCTCGTTGATGTTTCCACTGCCCTCAGTCGGTTTCCTAATTTGACCGATCTACCTGTCGTGAGGTCCCGTATGTGGTCAGATCCGATAAGCAGCTCAACACATTCTTGATCGCCGTCGTTTGATAAGTCGGCCGGTTCATACCCAAGGAACTTCACTTTTCCCAGTACCCTTTTTGGTGGTAAGGGAATCGGTTGATCGCAAATTATATACGTGTCCAGTACATCGATTTCCCGTTCACCTCCACGCTTCGTCTTTAGGGTAACTCGTACTTTTCGTGCATCCCAGTTTCTTTTAGGTGTCAGCAGAGATGTAAGAGCGCTGAATTTCTCCGTCGAACACAACTCGTACCCGAGCATTACAAGTCTCTCCCCCACATGATATATTTGCAGTCTGCAGCAAAACGGTTATTTTGGGAGTAGAGCCATTTCCCGTCGTTGCAGCTTTGAGGCTTACTTCCGCGTTTGTGACGGTTCGGTGTGGTTCAGGTGGCCTGTTACCGGTATACGATGGAGTGCACATTGTGCTGGCATGCTTCTTGCGACATTTGTTGCACTGCAGGCTTACCCGGCATGCTTGTGAGTGATGTCCGGTTTTCGTGCACTTAAACATCCGTAGAAGTCGTTTCTTTTCTTCCAAAGTGTTTGCGGCGTCACAGCTCTGTGTTTCGTGCTCATTGGAGCCACAGAAAAAGCAGGTCAACGGAGTTGCCTCTTTGGGCAGCGTCGTAGCACCGATCGGACACGATTGTCATGCGATTTTCTAAGCAGCTTCAAATTGTCTTTAAGGCGTCCTGTAGGTTGTTGCTTCAGGTCTATGCTTTGCAATGCAACCAAATTCCCCCGACTTTCGACCTCTACTCTCAGAAAGGAGAGTAGCTTTAAAAAGCAAGAGACAGTACCTCTGATTCTTTCGTTGGTTGCGTGTGACGACGTATCGGAGAGGGAGCTCTGTTCGCACGCGAGGCTGGCTCCGTCCACAACGCACTTTCGGCTGAAGTCCAACAGGATGTCACATGGCACCGCTCTTTTCAAGAACGGAAGTAGCAAGCAGCTGTAGGAATCTAGATTTTGTCCGAGCGTCTCGAAGCCTCTGATGTGTGCCGCCAATGTGTCGTAGAGACGGCGAAGATCACGGATATCGTTTGATGAGCGCATGGGCTTCAAGTCGATCAGCCTCTTCAGATATTCATGAATCAGAAGCTCCTCGTTGCCACACAGTTTGTTTAGTAGCTCGATGGCATCGTTGTAACACCTTGAAGTCGGTGGAAGATTAGCAAGTGCTGCTGCTGCGTCACCCGTGACTGATGTTCGCCGGTAGTGAAATCTATGTCAGACAAATCTTCGTTTTTGTCCACTACGTGCTCGAGCACTTCCCAAAGGGTTGCCATTCAGAGCGTCGTCCTGTGAATTTGACTAGGTCAATCTTCGGCAGCTTGACTCTCGTCTTCACCGATGTGGCCATTTGGGTGGCTGGCGCGGCTGTTTGAGCGGCTGACGTGGCCGTTTTAATGATGATGCCACTGCATGCCGATTCCACGCCAGCCTGCGTTGGTAAAGGACCACTACTCCCTTGAAGCTGTAGACCAGCGAGGCAGGTTAAAAATCCGGTCTTGATATTCCAACATTTGTTCATACTCGTTTTCTGCGTCGTCTTCTGGCACTAATGGTCCAATTCGCGTTGGCAGTCTCAAGCTGTTACTGCAGCCTGCTGAGTCTAGCGTAAAGCAACTTATCATCAATACTTGTGACGCTTGCCACTCGTCGACTTCGTTTGTAAACTTGGTAACTTGCGAGCGCAAAACTTTCTTTTTCTTTACAAGGCGTTTCATTTTTCTCTTCAGAATTACTTAGCCAATAATAAAGCTCACTGGATCAATGACATCGGTTGTCCTCATCAAATCGTTGTCGAAACGTCCCTGGCCTGGATGCGTTGATGTGAGCGTTGAAGTGAAGTGCTGATTTCACAAATCCACGGCAGATTGAAGTCCCGGGTTTTGGCACCAAGCTTTTGTTTGTCGTTGTCGGTGGGGAATTTTGGTCGCAGAAGAAATCTCCGGTGTGACTTAAACTACTTTAAGAGCTACGCGTTAGGAAGAAAATGGTAGAGAAAATCAAGCCTTTCGGTCGGCGTCTTGCAGGCCACTTAGTTTCACCGGAGTTTTCGTCTGTGACTAACATATCCCAACGACAACGACAAACAAAAGTTTCGTGATGAAACTCTGGAGTGGCCGCTCGGCCATCAATCAGGTGTACGAAACCGCCGTCTGCTGATACGCCCTTCGGTCCTGGCCTTTTTCCTTTCTTGAGCCCAACATACGCGTCTCCTCCGTTTTCAAATTTCAATGCTGTTATCGTCTAAATTCTTATTCCGAGCAATAGAGCCTGAAGAAAGGAGAGATAGGAAGCTTCTCGTGGAAGGAAATCGGATTGCAAGTGACATGCCCCAACATAAAGCTGCTCGCCTCTGCCGACAAAATCATTATTATGCGGCCGCTCACGAAGGTGAGAAGGCCGCCGCGGGAGGTGACGAACTACCTAAGGCAGCACAATCGAATAGAAAAAACCTGTCACAAACGACGCCGGCGCTGTAGCCATTACCTGCCTAAATCTACTTTTGATTACGGGAGAGGCAGTATGTTTCTATTTTTAAGTAAGACGGTGTTAACATTTTTCCTGCTACACTCACACTACTCTTTGTTTTTTGTGTCTCTTGTGTCTTGTGAAACACACTTCGTTCATGCCTCTTGTTTTAGCTCTAGTCACGATACCGGCTTTATATTGACACATGCCATTCATAGGCGACGAAGATTTGAACCGGCGATGCCCATGGGCTCGTCGAAGGCTGGATCACGTCGTCCGCAAGCATTTCATCCACTTGCATTTTAATGGCGTCACGTTCTTTAGGAGAAACCCGGTACGGGCGCTGGCATACCGGTAACGTGGTCTCATCGGTGATGATTCGGTGCTTGGCGACAGGAGTACGACCAACCTTAGAGCCTGTGGCGAAGCAGTCTGCGAAATCGCTCAGAAGAGCCGAAAGAAGATTCCTCTGATCGGGCCTCAAGTCGGGGTTAATTTTAACGGTCTGCAGAGCATGACAAGGTGCGGCCTCCTCTTTAGGGTTCGCTCCGGTGGTGCATAAATGAGGCAAGGGAGTAACATCGTGAAGGACGGCAACAGCCGTGTCCTTGGCGAGATGCCGCATCTCCTTAGCAAAATTTGTCAGGAGGACAGTAGCACAACTGTTCTGGAGTTGTACGAGTCCTCGAGCAACGGCTAATTCCTTCTCGAGTAGTAGCGGAAGGTGCCCATCCGCGATGCCCTCGTAATCGTGGAATAAGTCATGCTTTACAAGAACCAACACACTAGAACGTGCCGGAACCCTCACGTCATCGTCGACTATACGCAAAACGTTCAGACCCGGATCTTCGTTTTCAATGCGCGCCACGGCTCGTTTCGTCGAAAAGGAAACACGCGCTTCTTTCAGGTCAATGACAGCGCCGTTGGTCTGCAGGAAGTCTAGACCGAGGATCAAGTCTTTCGAACACTCAGGAAGCACGATAAATTCTCCGACATACACAAAACCACGGATGCCGACCCGCGCTGTGCACTTGCCTGCAGGTTCGATCAAGTGACTTCCCGCCGTGCGAATTTTCGGGCCGGACCAATGTGTCAAAACTTTCTTCAATTCTCGGGCGAGACCACGGCTCATTACTGAATAATCGGCACCAGTGTCGAGTAACGCGGTGACATCCATTCCATCAATCTTTACACATAAATCGGAGGTAGTATGCCGGATGCTGTCGCTACCTGACACAAGCGAAATCTCGTCGGGTCGGCCTGACGATGACGGAGGATCTTCACATTTCCCGACATCAGCGACCCTGCCTCCGAAGGCCGCTGGTATTAGTTTTCCCGGCTAGGGCTGGGAGAGGAGCGGCGTCGGGAAGTATGGGGACTTGTAGAGCGGTAGCTCGTCGGGGACGTAGACCGACGCTCTTGGTAACCGGACGTTACGGGATACTGTCGCGCTGCAAGGTCGCTTGCAATCTCAGTAGGCCGTTCGTCATTCCGAGGGTGGAGTTCCTCCGAGGCGAAACCCCGCATGTTGACGCGGCGGTACGGGCACGCCCGGTAAAGGTGACTGGCTTCCCCGCAATGATAGCACAGGGGGCGACGGTCCCGGGGCCGCCATACTTGACGGGGTCGCTGGTAGATTGGCGGAGGGGAGTAGTGAGGCCCCATGCGGCTCCATGCGAGTCCCTCCATGCGAGGACCCTGCGGCTCCATTGCTGGAGCTGCGGCGTTGATACTATGATCCGGCGGGGGAGCCCTACGTAATACGGACGCGTAGGTGGGCCTCGCGTCGATCGTCTGGTGGGGAACGCGCTGCTGGGGAACGTCAGCAACTTGCTGAGCTGCCATACGCACCTCGTCCCGGACGACTTCAGCCAGTGAAGGAAAAGCTGTTGTGTTGCAAGGCATCCGGAGCGCTTGCAGTTCCTCCCGCACGACAGAACGGATGAGATTTCGTAGCGCGTCCATGTCGCTGCCGATATGCACAGGAGGTGCGTCGGACCCAATGATGTTCACGTCACGGTTGTACTGACGGGCTCGGTGTTGCAGCGTTGTCTCCATGGTCGTTGCCTCGCTGAGAAACTCCGCCACAGTGCGCGGTGGACTGCGCACCAGTCCGGCGAAAAGTTCTTGTTTAACGCCCCGCATCAGGTGACGCAGTTTCTTATCTTCAGGCATTTGTGGGTCTGCACGCTTGAAAAGGCGTGTCATGTCCTCAAAGAACATACGCACGCTCTCGTTCGGGCGCTGATTGCGCGAGTGTAGCGCAGCTTCTGCTCGCTCCCGGCGGTCGGCGCTAGGAAAGGTGGCTTTGAAATCACGACAGAAGGCTGCCCAGGATGGGAAGGCAGCCTCATGGTTTTCAAACCATGTCCGTGCAGACTCTTCAAGGGCGAAGTACACGTTGTGGAGCTTGCGCTCATCAGTCCACCCGTTGTAACGAGCAACTCGCTCGTAGTTCTCAAGCCAGTCCTCGGCGTCCTCGAACACGTCGCCATGAAAGGAGGGGGGTGTTCGCGGCTGATGACACAGGATGTGGGTGGGAAGCCTGCTCTCAGATGTCATTGCAGCAGGTTCGACGGCCGTCTGAGGATGCGTCGTTCTGGTAGCAGCCGGAAGGGGTCCGAATTCAGGGGGCTCTCCACGTAGGCGGCGGCCGAGGCGTTGATGTACGGGGGTAAGCTCCGTATTGGCAGGTTGATTCTGCAGGACTGGATCGATACCTGGCGATGCCTCCACCAGATTTGTAACGTAACGTTACACAGAAGGCGTTCTGGCACTCTGACACCGAAGGACACCAACAGCCAGTCAGGGCTGCACGAAAGCGGAGCACTGTTTCGCTTCGTCGTCTTCTCCGAATCGCCGGTTCAAATCTTCGTCGCCTATGAATGGCATGTGTCAATATCATATCACGTTGGCTAGTTAAGGTCATCATAATAAAATTCGCTATTGCTGAATCATTATATTACTGCTAAGAACAACAATTTTAAAAAGTGCTCTAAATCGTCATTATCGTTCTCTGCGAAGTGGAAGAAAAATATTTTGTCTTCATATCTAAATGATTTTCTTCGGTAATTTTCTTAAGGACGAGTGTGGTAGCCGGGTATTCCGTGCAGATGCTTTCCACCACATCAAAGTACTCTCTCGCAAGAAACATGATCTGCGCGATTCACCCCAGGTAGGTGAGAGTGCAGCGGAGAAAATTATATTTCGCTGTTTGCACAGACCCCGAAAAAGGAGTCCTTAAATTGCGTGACTTTTTGTGCCGCAAAAGACACTCATAAGAACGATAGCATAAATATGCAGGTGATTCACAGCTTAGTACTGGTTAAGTTTGTGTCTAAAAACGATTTGACTGTATACGCCAGAAGGAAAATTGTTTTAATTTACAGTGCCCTCTTAGTGATGCAGGTATGAATTTTTGATGTACTCACTTAATGTGCAGATTCCACTCCTAGGTGAGGACTTCCTGTGTGTCCATGGGCAGAAGCACTGTTGCTGCCCGTTGTACACGCCGCAATCGGTGAAATCCTCGTGGCATTTGTTTTGAGAACATTCACCTGTTACCAACAAAACATAGCATCATAAAAGCGAAAAAATGCTTAAACCACATTCGCAAATAAAGATATGCGCAAATATTTCACACCCTGCCCTGCCAAAGTAAATCTCTTGCAATTTGAGTCGGCTGTGTAACGAAATAATCAGCTTAATAATGAATAATAACAGCAACAATGTTTTAAAATTTTGTCCGACTGGCCTATAACGACACTGGGAAACCTGGTAATAGGAAGTGAGAGAATACTGCCATGGACTATCGAAAACTTTGTGTATTAACTGCCGCTAGCATGCAGCCTCATCACTTAGCGCACGGAACGATTTTTCACTCTTTGTTTGTTTATGCTCATTGTAGCGAGATAAGGTGTAATTATTTCCTTTGTTGCGCAGTGATGAGACGAGATGTATAACAATTGGTTCCAGCCACGAGCGTCTGTTGCTACAATTTTCTCGGTTGTGCTAGTGATATGTTTCTAGATGCTTCAAGATGTTTCTGGGACGACTTTAAAATTAGCCCTGACATATTCCCGGAATATTCGTAGATCGACGACTGCCGAGCACGGCTGCTATCACCGCCGTCGATTGCTTAGTTCCTTTGCGGGGGCACGTCAACCCAATGAAGAGTTAATGTGAGAATTTTCAGCCGGGGGTGGCTGCTCCTGGCTCTACGGGGCTAGGACTAAAAGGTCACTGCCGCTTGCGGCGGGGGCTAGCCTGCCACCATAATTTTATCTGTTGTAGGCCGTCATTGCACCTGCTACCGTTTCGGTGATGGACGACGGCTGTTTCGACACGCGTCTTTCTCTCCTTCTTCTTTTATTGCGTAAGCAATACAACGCCAGGTTTTTATTTGCCCCGCCGGGGTGGTGCAGTGGTAAGATGCCCGACTACTGTGCCGGAGTACCCGGGTTCGAACCCGACCTCGGCGGCTACGTTACAATGGAGGCAAAACGAAGAGATGTCCGTATGCTGTGCGATGTCAGTTGTTGTTGTGGCTGTAGGAAGAAGGAAAAGAAAATGCACGGGCCTGCTACTGGCTCTGTGGCTGAGTCACCTCCGCTGCCTTGTGCAGACAGAAGAGGAGGAGGAGGAAGAACATTTATTTCCGCCGAATATGGTGCAGCAGCCACCTACGTGTCCGCACGCAGGCGTCCGGGGAGGCAGTCTGTCACACCGCGGCCAGAGGACACCCGGCCTCGTCTAGGAGAAGAGGTCTTCAGCCTCTGCCGCCAGGCGGACGGCGAATCGCTGTGTTTTTTCGTCGGAGCTTTTTAGCGTGGTCTCCCATTCATCGCTAGTTTTAATCGCGTTGCGCCCTGGGGCACGAACGCATCTCCATATTACATGATCTAATGTTGCCACGTGGCCGCAAAATTTACAAATTTCGGTTTCTGCACTGTCCCTCTTCCGCCCTCTGGCACCCGTCCAACTCCTCCACAGGGGCGAAAAGAAATTTCGAGCTTGGAGTCTTCTCCAGTCGTACGATTCCTTTTTACTCAGGGATCTAACCGGTGGCGGATATATCCTCCGGTCTTTCTTCAAGTTGTCGGTTACATCCCTAAAGGTACCTATACATTCTTTGGTTTTAGATGTTGTGGAGGCGTCCGCAGCACCCCGAGGTAGCGAGGAGCGGGCGAGCATGTGGGCAGCCTCGTTGCCGGCGAGACCGGCGTGTGCTGGGGTCCAGATTATGGTCACGCTTTCGGCGAGAGACGACTCGTTCAGAAGTTTTGCAGCACGATTGCTGACTCTACCCTTGCTAAAATTTCTAACCGCCGCTTTGCTATCGCTGATGACGTGTTTCACGCCTGGTCGTGCAATGGCAATGGCTATTGCAATCTCCTCCGCCTCTACCGGCGGTAGATCTCGATTTCTTTCTATTCCTATGGCGATCCCAGTGTCCAATAGGGCGACCGAGGTTACGTCGCCTTCTTTCCCGATCGCTGCATCGGTGTAGGCGACCGATCCCGGCGGGAGTTCGTCCAATTTGTTAGCGAGGTGCTTAGCTCTGCTTTTCCTCCTCCCCTCGTCGTGTACGGGGTGCATGTTCTTCGGTATGGGCGAGACGTATAGATGCTTTCTGATTTCTCGATCTATGCTTTCTCTGACACTTTCGCCTTCCCCGGGCGCTAGTAGGTTTACCCAATCGAGGATTTGCCTACCCACCGCCGTTCCTGCGAGTCGCTCTCTCTGGGACAGACTGACCGCCGCAGCCAGCTCTTTCCACTCATTATGCAACCCCATTTTCTCTAGAATGTCGTTAGAAGTAGTTATGGGGAGTCCTAGAGCGCACTTCGTGCATCTCCTAATTATGGTGTTTAATTTGTGTTCTTCGGTCTTGTTGATATTTAGGAATGGAGTCGCGCAGCACATTCTGCTCGTGACAAAAGCTTGTACGAGTCTGAGTCTACTAGCCTCCGTGAGACCACTCCTTTTGTTGGACGTCTTCTTAAATACTCTGACTACGAGCTCCGCCTGATCTTTTAATTTCTTAATCAGGCTTTTGTTACTACCCCTGCGGTTGATAATCATACCTAATATTCTAATTTCATCTACTTTCCGGACTTCGTTTCCGTTGACTTTAATTTTGATATCTGGAGTTATCTTCCCACTACTGCTGGCCATTACCAGGAGCTCCGATTTTTCTGGCGAACAGCATAGACCTACGTCCTCTGCGTGATAGCTGATTATATTTGCTGCCTCTTGGAGCCTGGATGTGATGTACGAGTCGTTCCCTTCGCACATCCAGATGGTCACATCGTCCGCGTAGATGCTTAGTTTTAAGTCATCGAGATGGCCAAGCTTACTGGGGAGCTTCCTCATTACGATGTTGAAAAGGAAAGGTAAGAGCACAGCCCCCTGCGGAGTGCCTCTGTTACCCAGCGGGAACTCCTCCGAACATAAGCCCTGAAAGCTGATGATCGCCGTCCTGTCTCGCAGGAATGATCTAATGTAGTTGTAGGTTCTTTCGCCTACTCTAAGCTCAGCGAGCCCGTCGAGAATGGCGTCGTGACTGACGTTGTCAAAAGCTTTCTTAAGGTCTAAGCCTAGAATAGCTTTCGTATTTTTTTTCCTGAAGTCTCTGACAACATCGTTATGTAGTCTGAGCATGGTATCTTGCGTACAAAGGCCGGGCCTGAATCCGACCAATTCAGCCGGCCACGCATCATTCTCTTCGGTGTATTTGGTTAGCCTCCTCTGATAAAGAAGAACGAAAAGGAAGATGGAAAGAAAGACGATCGCCGCTACAGCCGTCGTCCACCACCAGCGGTGGCGGGTGCAATGACGGCCTACAACAGATAAAACTTCGGTGCCAGGCTAGCCCCCACCGCAAGCGGCGGAGACCCACCTGTACCAGCCCCATCGCGGTATCAGCGCACGTTAAAGATCCCCAGGTGGTCGAAATTACTCCGTAGCTCTCCACTACGGCTCCTCTTTCTCCCTTTCCACTTTCACTCCCACCTTCCTCCCTTCCCTTACGGCGCGGTTGCGGTGTCCACAGAAAACAAGTGAGACAGTTGCCGCGCCTTTCCCTTCCTATAAATAAATCGACGCCAGGTTTCAGCCCGTCGCGTAAACCAGGCCGGTAGCAACGTTTGACCTTTACAGCGACTGCAGATGGGGCCCCTCTTCAAGCCGTCGGGCAAACCCGGTCGGTAGCCACATCGCACAGCAAAAGAAGAAGAAGAAGTAGCAGAAGGAGAAGACGAAGGAGAAGAAAAAGAAGCAGAAGAAGCTACGTCGGCTTTACTTACGCAACATACCGGGTTTCACTAAAGCTAAACCCCAGCTAATGTTTTCTTTTTCCTTTATTTTCTCGTCTGTCCGCACGAGACAGCGGAGCTGGCTCAGCTACAGAGCCACTTTGTTTTTAATCTTCATTCAGTCGCAACAACAAGAGTTAATGTGAGCGCAACTGAAGTCTCCTCACTTGTCTCCAACGGCATTCATGCAGTTACTACGCGACATCTGGTGGTGGTGCTGAAACCAGTTAGGTGGACCATGGCGACGACGACGCAGCCAGTCCAAATAGACACAGCCTCTCGTGTTCGTGCAGCTTTGTGAGACTCTCCCTCTCCTTCCACGGCCGTCAAGATGAAAGTGTGGAAGAGTGGCTTGATCTGTTCGACCGTGTGTCAAGATTTGACGTGTGCAACGACGCTAGAAAGCTATTGCAACTCTATTTTGAACTTCAAGGGTCAGCCTGAGTGTGGTTTGAAAATCATAAAACTTTTCTGAAGAATTGGGACACATTTAAGGTACTGTTTCTGACGGCATGTACAGGTCCCGAAAAAAAAGAGCGGAAATGCTCCTCCAAAATAAGAGGCAGCTTCCAAATGAGTTTCCTTAATTATGCTGAAGAAGTAAAGCGCCTATTTCGCCGCGCAGGCAGTGCAATGACTAAAAAAGCGAAAGTGGATTGTTAATGCGAGACGTCGAAGAATCGTTTTTCGCTTGCTTCGTAAGAAACTGACCAAAAACTGTGACCGTTTTTGGAAAAGAAGCATCATCAGTACAACGGACCCTAGACGCCCAGTCAAGACAGTAAAACCGGCCTCTCCAAGTCTTCTCTGGAAGCAACTGCGACGCGTAACCACGGTGGGATTATCAGTGAGGTCGGTCGAGAAGAACTGCGCCGACTACTGTCATCGCCAACGCTGCTGCTGGTTGCGTCGCTAACGGACGTCATCCAGCAAGGATTGGGCTTTCGTCAAGCGACGACTGCGACAGATCGAACACATCAACGAACATTGATGAACTATGCTGCAGCATTACGCCGACGTGCTATAGGACGAGACCGTCCAAGCTTCCATCGACACGAAGAGGCTATTCCTGAACGCCGCCGCATCGCCCCCATCCACCAAGCTTAAGCAACGTCCCGCCAGCCCCAGGAAGTGCGATGCCTGGAGGACATCGAACAACTGCCCAATCTGTTTCTATTGCGGTGAGCTTGGACACATCCTTCGTCATTGCCAGTACACACGTATCGGCCTCCGCGGTTCTGAATTCGACGCTCCACGACCTTGCCCAGACAAGCAGCCAGTGGAGAATGACATCTATGCTTGCGCAGTGGATAGTCACCAAACCGCCGGTATCGCTCCCCTTCGCCTTGAGCGCCCGTTTTGCGTCACCGGGACGCAACTACAATGGAAGTGTGCGAGAAAGGTCCTCCAGCCTCCTTAGGAGAAACTGAAAACAGCACCCTTCGGACGTGACGTTGCTCAATGGCAAAAAAAAAAAAAAAAAACGAAAATCCTCCATCGTCAACGCCAAATGACGACGACGTATTCATTACATCACCACTCCATATGACGAAGCCGATGACCAACCGAACGGAGTTGAATCCCACACGGCCGCCCAACGAAGTGACAATGGTGTGCCCCGGTCGCAACCTTAGTACAAGACGGAGCCGAGATCTGACACCTACGCAAACACGCAATGCAAGATACGAACAAGTGACCTTAAATGGCTGTCGATGGTCGTACGGTTACTGCGTTAGCGAACACCGGAGCTGGCTATTCTGTCATTAGTGGATCGTTAGCTGCCCAGCTCAAGAAAGTGACGACCACTTGGGATGTTCTGGGTATGGATTTTCTCAGTCAACATCCGGCGATCATCGACCTTCGTTCGAAGCTTATCAAGCTCTCGACGGACAACACCATACCTACTATGACAACATCCACACATCACATTGCTCTAAACGACCTCTGTGGAAACGTAATTACGTCGCCCAGATCAAGCGAACAAGGACAAGATACGCACCATTTTTCAAAGCTACCGCGAGGGCTTCTCGTCAGCGTCGAAGGTGCGACAAGCACCACTTGCCAAGCCCTACGTTATCACGGCCGAACACACCTAACCATTATGTCAAAGCTCCTAGCATATAGCGCCACGAGAACGCAAAGCCATTCGCGAGCAAGATGATTAAATACTTCATGGCAAGGTCATCCAGCCATCAAAGAAGGTTTACTCTTTCCCTCGCATCGAAGACACACTGCACTGGCTTTGCAATGCAAGGTACTTCTCATCGATGGATTTCAAGAGCGGCTGCTGTCAAATTGCGGTCGACGAAAGAGATCGCGAGAACATCGCGTTCATCACACCAGACGGCCTCTTCGAGTTTCATTGGGCATCTGCTCCGCACCAGCGACATTCTAACGAATAATGACTTGAAGTGGTATATTTGTCTGGTGTACTTAGACGACGTCGTTATCTTCTCTTCTACCTTTGAAGACCACCTGCAAAGGCTTCGCACATAGTTCGACGCAATCAAGTAGTCAGGGCTAACTTTCAAAGCGGAGAACTGCCACATCTCTAACGCGGAGCTGTTGTTCCTAGGCCTCATTGTAGGCAAGGACGCAGTTCGTTCCAGACCTAAACAAAAATGCTGCGATCGCGCTGTTTCCACAGCAGGGTGACAAAAAACAGTGCGCCGATTTCTTGAACTTAGCGCATATACTACCGGCGATTTGTGACGAACTCTTCGCGCATTGTCGAGACTGTGACGCAGCTTACAAAGGCTGACATGCAATTTAAATGGGAAACGCTGCAAGCAGAACCCTTCCTCAAGCTTAAGCGGCGCCTGCAGTCCTCTTCTGTCCTAGGTCACATTGATGAAAATGCCTAGACTGAAATTCACACTAACGCTTGCAGTGTGTGCCTAGGTGCCGTTCTCGTTTAGGAGAGTGCCGGACAGTATAAAGCTATCCAGTACGCTAGCAAGTCTCTTCCAAAGCTGAAGCCACTTACTAGACGAACGAGGAGTGCCTCGCGATCGTCTGGGCCACATCGAAGTTCTGTCCGTACCTATACTGTCGACCATTCAAGGTAATTAGATATCATCATGCACTCTGCTGGCTCACTAATTTCAGACCGCTCCGACCGTCTTGTTTAATGGAGCTTAAGACTCCAAGAATGCAATATCACAGTGGTCTACAAGTCTTGTCGCAAGCATTCCGATGAGAACTGCGTTTCCCGGGCCCCTGTTGACGCGCCTTCGAAAGACGACGATGACGCCTCCTTTGGACTAGTAAGCGCAGCTGTTTCGCAAACAGCAGCGCTGGGACCCTGAGTTGAAAGATCTAGTTAATTACTTAGAATGCAAAATTACCTCTCCTCCTACTCTGTTCGGGCGTCAGTTGTCGTCCTTCGCTTTGCGCAACAACGTCCTCGTGAAGAACATCGTGCCCAACCGGAACACATACATAATTGTCGTGCCTAAGTAACTTCGAAAGAAAATTTGCATTGTTTCCACGATGAACCGACAGCAGTTCACGTTGGGATGGCGAACACGTTAGTTACATCAGATCCAAGACAGGTATTACTGGCCGCGGTTACCTGCCGACGTTGCCCATTACGTGAAAACGTGCCGTGAGTACCAGCGACGCAAAACGCCTTCTGTCAGATCAGCTGGACTATCTGAACCAAATACTGCCTCCGATTAAGCCCTTTCAAGAAATCTGTATGGATCGCCTCTCCTACGTTTCCCGACTTCATCAAGCGTGCACCAATAATATATTTTGCTGAAAAGTTGGCTTAGCACTCAGCCTGGTTCTCGTGCAACCGTAGGAATGTTTTAACCAATTAGTTTACTACTTAGTTTGAAAAGACCAGAGGCAAGTCATGAAAAGACACACGTAGTGTATCACAGGTTATATTTATCTGACTTATTTTGAGCTATGATGATGGCGCTTTCCTCTCACCAGTGTCTTAGACGAAAGCAAACTAAACCTAAATTTTGTTTGAAGATAGCGTAAGATCAATCAGGGCCAAAAGATGAAAGCTAGGAAGACAGTGAACATAATCAGTCGACAGCAAAACATGAGACAGCAGCTCAAAACAATTCTTATAATAATCATCGTCTTATATCCCGCCTTTATTACACTGAAGTCTAAGATACCTCCTGCACAAACTTTGCGAAGGACATTACTACTCGTTATACGGGACAAGAAATCGGGTAAAGTTGATAAGAGAAATTTGGCTCACGTTACGTTAAGTGACTGTACAACCTACTGCCTCAAAGAACGAATCAAAATGAAAATTAATTAGTCCTGGTATCTGCTGCGCTGAAATGAAGTGTGTCTGTAAATAAAATATGAACGATTCAAGCACTGTCACGCACCCATGAGTCTCCTTTCTCAAGGCTTTCTCAAAATAGGAGGACGCTGTATAATAACGCGCAGTCGGTACTTAAGCCCTATTAATCGCTTTGCTTTAGAGACCTTAAACATTCAAACTTACCTTATAGAAAATGTGCTCACTGTAAAAAATTCCCGACGTATTAGGCAAGGTGCAATGAATAAAAAGAAAAACTGTGTGTGTATATCATTCCTTGATTGCTTAAAGGGCGTGAATTTCTGTCTGCATGTCACGGACAGAATTTCTCGGCATATTTTGTAATGTAAAGCCAAGCGACAGCTAGCGGCCAGTAACGCAGAATTATTTCAAGAAATATCCGTCAATTTATATAATCGCCTCATAAAGCAGAGTTGCATACAAATTGCAGAAAGCACTGACAGGTGCCGAGGAAAATGTTAAGCTCGCTCTTATTTATAGCAGTTGCTGCTCTAAATTATGCACGGAAATTGTTCCTGAAACGGGCAAATCTATTTATTGTATTAATTTGTTAATGCCAAAACTAAATTCCTAAATATAAACTAGCGCCTTTATATATCTGCAAAATATGTGGAGGAACGACGAGGCGCTGCAATTTCAAACTTTTGTGTGGCGTTTTTTTTTTTTTTTCATGCATATTTAAGCGAAAGCCAGATTTCCAACATTACGCGATGCGCGGTATTTTATGCATAATTTACTGCGTAAAGCAATATAAATTTTGTTCTCTTCGTAGCCACTGCGACAGTAAATTTATTTTAATTGCAACAGTGGAATGTTTCCTTTCTTTAGATGGTGTAACGTTTCAGAGCGAGATCGGCTATGAGGGACGGTGAAGTGGAGGGCTCCGAATAATTTCGAACCTTGGCACTGTTTCATAAGCACGGACATCGCTAAGTACACGGGCACCTTCTTCTTCCTCTCTATCGAAACACGGAAGACGCAGTCGGAATAAACCCCAACGGTTAGGATCAGCCTTACAGAGTCAGCGCAGAGAGGCTTTTCACTCGAGTGCTAGAGTACAAAGCATACCTGTGCATTGTCCGTCTATTAGATGCTGATTACGTGGGCATTCACAGAAGGCAGTCTTGTTTCTAATGACGCATTCCTGGTCTGGGAGACAATTCTGCTTTTCCTCTTCTGAGCATATATTTCCGCTGTAATCCACTGAAAAACACCACAGGAAGAGAGACAACATTTGCAGATCATCTTGGTAACCAGACTGCGCAGAATGCAAACAAAGCATAAAGTAAAATTTTGCACAAAGATTAGGAAGGAATCCTGGGAAACTTGCAGACGAAAAGATTTTCTGTGCGCATGCCTTCACAAATGCTGCGGAAATCAGGCGTGGAAAGGCAGCGACCGATGAACGCTGTGGAAGGCTGCTTTCAAGGAGGAGGAGGAGGAGGAGGAAAAACTTTATTTAGTCCTATATTATTTGGCGGTTTTTGGACGTCTTCAGAGATGTCTGCTTGTTGTATCCACAAGAGTCTTCTCCGTCGACTTCGTCCATCTTTTTACAATGGTCGGTTGCCCTCAGTCCAGGGCTCCGCTGGCTGCTGCCGCCCGTTGGGCTCGCTGTACCAGACCTTGCTGGTCTTCGCAGCGGTCGCTGGACAGCAGAGTCTCGCATTGCTCCGCACTCGGGTTTCGAATTTTGGGGACCACATCTATGTTTTGGCATGCCCATGTGATGTGATATAGTGTTGGTTTTTCATAGCACCACGGACATCTGTCAGCGTATATGGTAGGGTGCATTTTGTTTAGTATGTGTAGGTTTCGGTATGAACCCGTCTGTAATTGTCTCCATATGACAGTTTCCTCTCTGGTGAGAGAACTGTGCGGTGGGGGATATCGCATTCTTCTTCCTCTATAGTTTTCTAGTATGGCCGAGTATGCCTTGGGTGCTGGCATAGTCGCAGAAGGTGCCCGTCTACTTCGGGCGTTGTTGTTGTTCGTCTTACACTTTTTGTGCATTTGTCTCGCGTTTCTGTCAACATGCCGCTCCAGTCTTCTAGTGATTGAATGCCGCCTTCAGATTTTTTGCAAGCCCCGCGGAACGCGTTCCAGTCCGTGAGTTTTGCTTGTCCGATCCGGCATCTTACCCTTTCCGATGCTATTCGCGTCCGGAGGATAAAGTGATCGCTACCTAGGTTTTCCATCATGTTTTCCCACTGTGACTCCTTGCTCTTCCTTACGAACGTGAGGTCCGGGCAAGTGTCCGTGCTCACACTATTACCGATTCTCGTGGGGGTCGCGGGATCTGTGATTAGCTTACAGCCAAAATATTCGGCTACGTCCGCTAATGTTCTTCCCTTGATATCTTGTTTCCGGTATCCCCAACTCGTGTCCATGGCGTTGAAATCTCCCACGATAATGAGTGCATTTTCTTTGGCCAGCTTGTGCGCTCCGTGGAAGAGTTCGAAGAATTTGGCTTTTCTTTGTCTTGGCGGGCTGTACACGTTTAGTACGAATGTGCTCCTTCCCTTTCGCTTTTTCGGAATGATTTCGACAAGCGCGTGCTCGATGTCCGTGTCGGCGATGGTATCGTGCCTGATTGCGGTGATGGCTTTGATGACTAGAACGGCTGCTTTACCTCCGTTTTGGCTCTCGTAAACATCGTACCCCTGTAAAGAGGGCCTGGTTCCAGTCTCTTGGAGCGCAATCACATCGGGGGGTGTCAAGGAAAAAGAAGTGTTTCAGGAGGGTATGTTGCGCTAGAAAGATTTCGTACGTTTATTTGCCCTAAAATTTGACTGACAAACGTTACTTATCTATAAAAGAACCATCAAAAACGTTGTTTTACTGTTGAAGGGGAAATAATCAGAATATTTTCTCGGACGGAGTGGTGGAAGCCGTTGCCGCCGGTCATATCACCGGTTGGCGTGACATCTCATGACAATGGCCAAGCAGGGCACCAGCGCCAATCCCGTGACTACGAGGCTGTTGCAGCCATCGCCGCGGGATCCCAGGTTGCCATATACTAATCGGCGCGCAACTGCGAGCAGAGAGGCTCAGAAATGAGCTGATTTCTTGGCGTATGACTGAACTACCACATTTTGGTTTCCTAAGGTGGCGAAAGAGGAGGTAATTCACGAAGGGTGGGCTGTCAAAGTGGCTGTTGATAGGCACCAGGTTAGTTGTGCGAGACAGTAGCAGCGCTGTCTGACAAAAAATGAATGCGATGCAACGGGTACATCCTTTGATGTGTTTTCTTCTCTCTGCGTAGCGAAGAGTGTGCCTAGAAGCGCTTGAAGAAAGAAAGAAATAAAAAACAAAAGAGACAAAGCGAGGCAAGAAAATGAGAGGGGTTCAAGGCGGCTGAACCGACTGTGAAGCGAACGTTTTGGCTACGGACGAACGAGCTTTGCATCAAACACTATCAGAGGTCAGTCGAATGCGTCAACGTTCGCGGGCGTTTTAGGCAGGATCCCCATTCCTTCCCTGCGCATGCGATGCCGGCAGACGCTTCTTGCTCTACTTGGTCATCACATCTGCTGGGATGCCGCTACCCTCCTCCTTTTCTATGTAGCGAGCGCAGCGGCGGAGCGTATTGCTGTTCCCCGAAAACTGCAGCAACGAAATTGCCGGGTGCTTCCCTCAAAAATAAAACACAACTTACGGTTTGTTCTAGCATGAAGCGCAGTGCGGAAACTGAAATGCAATATTAATAAAATAGTATTATAGATTGAAATTACTTACTGTAAAGAGCGTAATACATCGGTGGCGGCCGTCGCACCATCCTTGCTACGTTGAATAAGTTAACTTGAAAAATCGCCGCAGCGTAAGTCCGTAAAAAAAAAAACAAAAACATTTAAAGCATGTTAAAAACCGACTGTGGCTGAGAGCTGCCTTTGAACGCCCACTGCAATCTATACTAAAAAAGAAAAACGTATAGCTTTATTGACTGCCATTTTATTGTGTTTTACTTTTTAGTAACGCCACCCGGCGCTTCTGTTGCTGCAGTTTTCAGGCAATGGGAATACGCAGTGGCGAAACATCTGTAAAATGGCAGGCTTGTTGCCATGGTTACGGTGCATGCGCAGTAGCGGCTCTAGCTTGGCATGACTACCTTAGCTTTACATGACGTAGTGAAGTTTTCACTTCGAAAGCAACAGCAAAGGGAGCGAGCTATTGCTCAGTATAGCATGTGTGCAAATAACACAAAATATTGAGAAATTCCCGATGCTTTGGAGCGAAGCTCGAATTCTCGCAGCAGAGCTGAAGGTCAAACAACATTTGGAAACGACCTTTACGGCGCGGGTCAGGTGTCTATGGGAAAAGTGTGACGCATCACTACACCTTTCCTTCCTATAAAACTCTCAATTAAAGGCCATTTCCAAGTGTTATTTCACCTTCAGCTCTGCGCTTTTAAATGACTTCGAAAATGGTTTATAGCAAGAAAAGGCGCTGTTTCACACTTTTTCCATGGACACCCACACTGCACCGTGAGAGAAACTGATTGATTTATAGGAAGAAAAAGGCATGGTAACTGTCTCACTTGTTCCCTTTTTTTCTTTTTTTCTTTTTTTGATGCGTAAAAAAAAAAATGTTGGCTATGTTCATTGCAACGCTCGGTCGCTCACAGGTAAAGCTCTCGTCCCGCGTTCGGTTCAGCTGCGTTGAACCCCTCTAATCTTTTAATGGTCTCTCACGTTATGGCTCCTGGTATTAAAGTAACATTATTGTTACGTCCGTTCAAATGAGCTCCTTATTTTCACACTGAGAGCCGCTAAGGAACCCACCTCGAGCTCACTGACCCTAAAGCTTGTTTGCAGGTACCACGAGAAATAAAGTTCACGATATTTATAAAATAGCGGAGTGTTTTGAACACGCGAGCAGGCAGAAAAAATGCGAACAGCGGCTTTTACAGATAATTTTTGCACTCTGGCGCTACCGCATAGCTTCAGGCGTGACGAAACCATAAGTGCACAGATCGCAACGAGGAAGTTATGATAAATGTTCAAGTATTTTCACAGGCTACACACCGCTCCAATGCTCTAAACAAGCCTGCCAAATTTGCGCGCTGTTTTCGAGGGTAATCACTGTGATATAATGGCATCGTTTCGTTTGACATCCTTATAGGCCATGCTCAACGGCCAGGATTTTTACACACCTTGAAGCAATTTCATTAACAACACATCATATAAATACCGGAATATATTATGCGATCGCGAGAAAATGCGCATCCCATTTTTCAGTTTACGATAAAAGTAGTTAGTAAATGATATCGCAAGTTTTATTGCGGTAGCAATATTGCGTCAGGTTTCAGCCTTGAGAGACCCAAGGGGCAGCTCCTGCCAGCCTACTTATAAAGCCCAGCTTTAAAGCCGTATACGTGCCTCAGTGGCCTATACAGGTAACGTGATTGCCAGGGTCCTGGCAGGCTGATTTCGACATAGCCGTCCCATGTGAAACGAGATACCCAAGTTGGCAGCTCCTGCCAGGGGACCATGGATACAGATATCGACTAAAAAAAGAAAAAAAGACTAGCGATGGAGGTAAACTACATATGCTGAACCACAAGCGCAGCCATCAAGGTATTGCTAACGTTGTTCAACACGGTTTAACCAAAGCTAAACCACAGCCAAATGTTTATTTTGTGACAGTCATGTCCGAATTTGGGCATTCATAAATGAAAGAGGTCAGGCATCGAGCTCGCGGTCTTACTTGAGGACTGCTTGAAAGCAAGTACATGGCAAGATGACATATGTGATATTAAGGGCGGGAATAAAGTAATATGGTAAGAGGCTACGACAAGCAACTGGAAGACTTTCAAGGCATGGTTATAAGAACTCCTTCCCTATGTAATATCGGTTTTCGCTCGTCGCTTCCGTAAGCACTGATTATAATATCACGGCTGAATATGAAGGAATATCGACTCTGCGCATTTTACTTAGGGGCTGTGCCCAAAATTGCAAGGAAAAGCCTATGTTACAAAGGCATGAAGGCATTTAACAATAGAGCCACATATGTCTTATCTATACCTTTGCACTGGATGCCGTCTTCTGCGACCACGCGCCCCGGATTACATTTGCACTCGTAAGCTCTACCAGGGACTTGGGATTTCCTGCATCCTTTCTCGCAGAGGAGCTGCGCTTCTCCTGCCTCGCAGGCGTCTGAAAAGGAAAGCAATGCCACCAGTTGGCTGCATTAGTCGCGAGTAAAGAAAGCAACTTTGTAAAAGGGAACACTTAAATTACCAACGGGCAAGTGAACTGCTCATTCTGCCCACATTTACTGAGAATAAATTCCTTTTTGTTTGTGCTCTTTGTGCTTCTTTCAAAATGCAACCTTGCCAATACTTTTATTTTCATAGTTAATACAAAATCAAAGAAAACTACCAAAGGAAGGAACCTGCGTAACAAGGAGCGCATCGATGGCTGGCTGGCGCGGTGTGGCTCTCCCTTTCTAATTAAATTGTGTGCGTTAGAATTTTCCTGAAATCACTTCAGTCTCATCGCGATAAATGAACCTATGAAGAGATAGATGCCAAACGGTCAGCTCGTGTATGTTGGGAATTTGTCATCTCCTTGTCAACTTGGTCTTTGTTCTTGCAAGGGTTTGTGATGTAAGCACTTCGTGAGCGCTTTATGGTTACACAAAAATGAAATACACATAACTCCATCGTCTACAAAAACACTGAAAATCAGTGTTTGTTTCTGTACTTCCTTCTTGTCTGTAGTCTTAGTCCATGCCTTTTCTCACGCCAAGAATTGATAGGCTCTGTGTAAACACACACACGCGCCTGTCGGTGCCCCTATGTATTGAACCTGAGCATACCTTGGCAGTTTCCGTCCTTCCGGATGGTGCCAGGTGAGCAGTAACTGTCCTTCGGAGGGGCCTCTAAAAAAAGCACGCGCAAAAGACATAAGCATCAAGCGTTTCTCTCCGCCAGGACACTAAAATAGACAGAAAGCTTAGAGAAACGATAGTTCATAAAAAAAAAAGGGTTGTAATTGCACACCCCTTTTCGCGAAAACATTGGTACAAAAGTTTACATATCATGCAGCCTGTTTTATATATTATACGTTATTACGAATATATTGAATGACCTGGAAAATGAATATAATTATATTCTGGTTAAAGTAGTGCTAATCACTGATTGGGTCAAAAGATATCTAATATGCGATCGAATAATGAAACATATCGATATTACGAGAAACGATTCCAAGAGGAAAGTAATCATTATATTTTTACTGTCATAAATATGCGGTAGAGGTTTAGAACGAAATTCTATTGAACTTCTGTGTTAGATTTGAACTGTTTGTGTGGGTTCTCTGTGAACACAAAAAAGACATCAATTTGGAGCAAACGAAAGCAGCGGCAAATATTTCCTCTTTCTGAAATGTTATTTCAAGGACGAAATTAACACAGCCACTACCATTAAGCAGCCTTGAGGGGACCCAAATGGGCGCCATCCACAAATCACAATACAAATCTCATATCTGCGCCAACATCGACTACATATGGGCAGCCCAAAAGGGACACGGAGACTTCATGCTCCACTGTGTACTTAATGGGTACATACTTGAACAGTTGTTTTGGTCCCATCCTTCGCAGCAACGTGGGTCTTTATTGATAAGTTCCTTTTCACACAGGTCTTTGCAGCTGAGTGCAGGATGCAAGCACGTGGTGGCTAGAATATGACGAAACGTTCATAGAAAAAAAGAGAATATACCAACAATTAAGCACAAATCGTGCGTTCTCAGGCACAGAAGTAAACATGGTGGCAGGGGTGCAGTTATAAATGAAAAATCAGAAAATGTGTACTAAACATACTGGTACCTCGAGAAATTCTTCACACATAAATGGGTTAAAACAAAATAAAAAAAAAGCCTGGCAGAAATAATAAAAATAAAATACAAAGAACGAAATGTAAAATTTTATTATCGCCGTACATTAGATATCTGCCTAATATACCATGATAAATATATCGTACTTCGCCTCGTTGTCAAGTAATTATAAAACGGTTTAGAAGATAGACAACATATTCAGGAAACTCTCGTATATTGCGCTAACTCCTTAATTTGAATGTTCCTTGGCGAGGCATCACTGATGCTTCATTGACACACTTTTCGGTTGAAAAACTGGGCTTACAGGCAAGGGGTTTTTGACAATCATATGCAATGTCAGTTAACCGGTAATGGGAATTAAAAGCACGTCCGTTCTTGGAAACTGAAAATGCTTCCTTAGTACCCCAGCTCGGGATTTGCAGGTACTGCAAAGCTATTTGGCCGCTTGGCGCAAGGTGCTACAACCACCGAACTGCGCCCGCGGTTCATCACTCATCAAAAAGCGCCACTGATCTTAGACTCGATCAGCAACTTTTACACAAGTAAGAGGTCCCAGCTGCCTCTTGACAGCTGCATGTAGTTAGTGTGCGCTATAAAGTCGCAAGACTGGTGAAGAGCGGTGGTTACTTTTTAGAGTGTTTGATGCCACTTCCCGCACACCAGTGTGGAAGCTCTATTGAGTTCTGTACGAAAGGAGGCAGTGTACCCACAAAGCTCTTTCTTCTCCTGCAGCACTATGGAACAAGCGTCGACTATGTATGCGGTAGAGCAAATGTAAATTAGCAGTGATCGAAGCCTCCACAGATGTCCATATGTCGAACACATTGCGGCTGATCGAGATCACCACCACTCCCGGAGACTGGGAGAGAGGTGATTTCATTGTGACGCCACGGCTACGTGTTGTTTTGGGGCTGGTTTATGATCTGTTGTCTTTTTTTGAATGTTGCGCGTTGAACCTCCTAAGCCGTTGCAATTTTCATTGTCGCTTTTCATCGGACGCCAACTTCTGATATTTTGATGGACTCTACTCGTCACAATGTGTGGCCAGTTGGCACACAACGGAAGTTATAAGTAAAGAAGGCATGCACAGATAGTCATCAATATTTCAAAAGTGGCAAGCCCAGATGGGAAATTGCTTTGTAAGCATGGCGATAGCAACATAAACAAAGCCTCCAAGGTCGCGCTGATGCGGACACCGCAACAACAGCGGATATAATAATCTAAGGGGCTTACATATTTATGCTTGGTGTCAGTGTACAAACCTTAAATAGCCAGTTTGATGGTTTTTTTTAGATATATGTGTTCGACATCCCGTGTAATCACGTTTGCTGTAATCACTCTCGACCGCATTTGGACGCCGTTTCAGGCATCAGTTTTAATAATTATTTTATATGGTATTATGACATAGTTTCTTTAGTCCTAGTTGCTGATGATTCTTTGCCATCAGCCCGAACTATTTCGACAGACGCAGTCTACTTCGTTGCTTCTGTCCCTCCTTACTCCGTGCGCATCGGCGTCTATATTTTTCCCCCGAGCATCGATAAAGTGATGGTTTTTGTCGGTTCGGTAAGAGGTTATGAACAAAACCGAATAGCGGTGAAACGATCTCAGATTTTATGCCGAGTCTTATTTCTAAATACGATGATATACTTCGTAAATCCTATAAAGGAAGAACAAATACTGTATTTTGTTGTACCCTCCAAAATATGACTTCGGTTCCTACCAAGCATAAAAACGTAATGAAGGCGCTTGAAGGAAGAAAAGAAGGGTGGATGGTCTTGTGGCCTCTCATTAGGCGCTCAGCGTTTTAAGGCACTTAATTTCTGCCACTCTTGGCATTCTGTTCATTTTCACGTTTACTTGATGAGCAAAAGTTATTTATCCCGCGAGACAAACACAATGGCATTTGAACGCATTGTGCCGAATATAATGCCCAGCTATAACTTGTCTGTGAATGCACACGTGGAAACAAACTATCCACAGTCATTGAACCCGTTCTAGCTTCATACGGGCCAATAAAGGAAATTAGGAGTTGCAATCTGCGAAGAAACATTAGCCTACAACACTGCATGGAGGAAGACTATTGCTCTGTAACCGCATAACAAGATCGAAAAAAAGAAGCTATTGTCCTGTTGCAGCTTGAAATTTGTTATTTTAGACATCACATTGACAATAATGCCTCTAATGTCCCCAAATCGTTATTTTAGATATTATATTGACAGTAAGCCACGAAAAGTTCAGAATCCTGAAAATATGAGGCTTTGCACCTAAGGCTGTGTGCTTTGATAAGTTTTCTAACATAATTTTCATGACTCCGCGTCGTCGATAGATTGAATAAATAAATGGTAACGCGAGAAATCAGTGTTGTATGGCTTGGCGGCATGATCGGCGCCAATGAATAATTAGATCCAAAGGTGGCTTTGGCGGTTTTTACACTGACATGTCTGTCACTTCGTATCGTCGACTTTGAGCGGTATTTTAAACAGCTCGCTCGGTCCAAAACCTGCCAGCGTAGTAGTCGATGTCATAGTCGATACCATGTGTACCATAAGATTGGGGGCTGCGTAAGGAAATATTACAGGGACATTAAGCTCCGCCAATAAGCGTATCTGTTGATAGCGTTTCATGCACATGGACGAAGTTTTGACATCTTGATATTTAATTTTATCTTCTATATTTATTTTTTTTTCGACGGTTTTTCGATCAAACGAGCAGTACAAGTAATCGCTTAAAATCCCATCATTGAACCTTGTGGTTATAGTGATTGATGATTAATTGTTATGTGGCAGATGATGATGACATAATGAAGTAATTGTTAATATTTGAATAATAATTAAATGAAAAAATTGCAAAAATAAAAAAATTGTAATCGGAGTTTAAAGGTGTTAAAGTGCTCCGCATGAAAAGCCAATGCTTGCTGATGCTAATTAAGAAAATCTAGTGCGTAACTGATCAATTAATTAACCGAAATAATTTACAAAAATGAAAAATAAACAGGGGGTTGAAATGTTTCATAAGTGCCAGAATGAAAAGCCAAGGCTTAATGATGCTAATTGAGAAACTTTCGATTGTTTAATTGTTAAATTATTGAAAGGAAATATTTGAAAAGCAAAATATTAGTAAACGGGGTTTCAATGTGTCAGATTGCTCAGAATGAAACACCAGTGATTTATTATGCTAATAGCAAAATTTGGAGTGGGTGATTTATCGATTATTTACTTAATATGAATATTGAACAAAAATTGATATCCTTTCAAAGGTGCCGGACTGCTCAGAATGGAAAGCCAATATTAGCTGATGCTCAGTATCGGTAGATACAAAAATAAGAAAATGAAAAAGTGAGGCACATCGTTCGTGTGGGTGTACGCTATAGCGTGATGCCCTTAACGGCGGGGCTTATGTGTCCCCCTGATATCTTAAAGGACGTTAGGCGAACTACCTTGAAAGGTATATAATTCACTACTTTTTAAGGAGAAAAACTTCCTTAGCTGACCAGTGGCACGTGCAGAAGGTTACTGCCTGCGAAATGCGTGGCCAAAAGAAAAATCCAAAACCAGTCCAACACAATGCACATAACAAGCCAAAAAAGAAAGACAAAATATGAAATCCAATCATGACTTCTTCGCTATGATGTCTTCTTGACATTGTATACTGACTAGCCATATTAGCCATTGGGCGAATTCAAGTAATAGCAAAAAACTCTAATCCAGAATCCACATAGCAAACCAATACCGAATCCGGTCATGATTAATTGGCTTAATGCCTTATTGCCTAGCCACATTAGTAGTAGCTGGAATCCAAATCAAACCCATGCCATATCATAATCCATATATCAAATCAACCAAAGCCAACGCAAGACGAAAGACGCCCCTGTGTGCTTTCGCATCATAAGTGCACCCCTTGAATTTTGCAGATGTTCTTGAGCGGGAGCCTTAAAAGTTCAGTCTTTTAGAAAAAAACAACGGTCCTAGCGTTGTTGACACGTAGGCGTTGTCAGCAAAAATTCACGAGCGTCCATTTAAGAAACTACTTGACAGGTGACATGACCAGGTAATGATTCGTCGGTAGGTTGTGTGATGTCACAGTTGCATCCAAGCTATGCTTGAACACTTTTACCCGACGTGGATATAAAAAACAAGGCTGTACCACCATTCTGTACTGTGATCACGCTGGAATTTTCGGTGTAGACGTTACGAATCTAATCGACTGGCGAGAAAGTTCGTTCAGCATTAATATATTACGTGGTTCCGTACTACGTCCAGAGCACAAGACAAGGCATACAGCGAAAAAGCATTGCGCGAGACACCACAGCATAGAGTGAGCGACAAGCGCCAGACCTTCGTCCTCTTCGCTCGTCTACTTCGTGGCAATAATATGCATATCTGCATTAGGGTGAACACTACCATATCTAGAAATACCAGTGGAAGTGACTTTTGATGTGACAAACAATTGGATAGCATAGTAATTGATGTCTACAAGCCAGAGCACACATACTCGATACGTGGTAGCCAATGGCCACGTAATGCCTAAGAGTGACTAAAGTGATGTATGAAGGGAATGTGTACTTACGAACACACTTGGTTTTATCCTTGTTCATCACACTCCAATGCCCGCAGATGCAACGCGCACCTTCCAGCAAGTACATATCCACAACAGGAGTGCCATTCTTCTTATCACATTGCTCCACGAAGGACTGCTTAACTGAAACGGGTGGCGTAAAGCAAGAACCAGGCAGATATTTTAAGGAATTATTGATCGCATCCTTCAAAATAAAGTTATAATACGAAAACAGATTGCATTTTATTTTCTTCAAATATGACATGTTAGCCCAACGAGCAATCTATGATATTCAACTTCGCTCATAAGCACTGGGCGCTTGCCCAGTGCTCCAGGGTTGATCCTTTTCTTCTACTGTATGAGCTTTGTATTGAGCTATTTCATTCTTTCTCATACAGAAGCATCTCACAGGTCTAAATTAAAAACAAAAAACTACCAGCAGAAGACGAGGCTTCTTTCGAAGAGCCGAGTATAGGGTACGTTGAATTAAGCATTAAATAAAGGATAAGAAAATTATGTGCTTCAGCACAAAAAGTTTCGTAGAAAACCTTTACTTAATTGTAATACGTAATACAGAGAAACAAAAAGACAAATAACAAAACAAAAGCCATAGGGAACTCGGTAGACCACAGTGGGGAAAATTAAAAGAGGCAAAGAGCCCAAGAAGAATCCACCGTATGTAGGCTCGTCTCCTGAGCATGTTGGGAAGGGACGGGGATGGCTGGGATTCACGGTAAAGGATAGTTTACTGTAAGTAAGGAGGTATTTGAGTTAGGATAATAACAAGTAGCCAGATTTTCTTCTTTTTTTTTTTTTTTTTGCTAAGCATTCGATTAGGCTTAGCCTTTTCTTAAGCTTCCAAGGAGGGCATCCAGCATTTGTTCAATACTGTGGCTCCTGGACTCGAAATGCGTGCCGTTGTCAAAGAACGCCGTTGAAGACGTTCACTGAACATTTCTACTGACTTCCTACAAGTATCATTGACCAAGGATTTCTTTCTCCGAAAGCACGTGTTTGTTTGAAAAGTCCACGGCAGAGTGAAATTTGACTGATAAAAGTTTTTCAACTCACTCTGAACAGGTAATTTGTCTAAACAACTCAGATGCCAAATGTTTACTTAGCATTATCCGAGGTTAAACTAGGTCAACATCTTTTTAATGCCAGTTAAACCCCGTGAAAGTTAAAGCCACATTGTGTCAACTATTTTTTGCTATTGACAGAGCACCGTATTTTCATTTTTGTCTAATGTTTAAGGAGGCGCGTCAGGACTTCAAAATGCTGAATTCAAGCTTTAGTGAAGTGTTTTGCACCTGGTTAAGCTAAACGTAGCAGATTGGAAATAAGGAAGAAATCAAGAACGACTAACTGAAATAATTTTAAGGCGCTTTCGCATATCGGACAATAGCCTTCTGTCACATAACGTAATTTTCATGATTCAATAGATGGCAAGAGGCAAGGGATGCGGAGATCAGTTCACAATAAAAGGCTTTTCACATTCATGTAAAAAGCTTGAAAAGCCGAGGAAAAACATTTTATGCAAATTTCAGAAAACAGTTTAAGTTCAAATATATTAGAAACGTTTAAGTCAGCATGCACAAAACATGATAACTAAACCTTGATTTTGATGCATGATAACAGCCTCAGTCTTGTATGTGCCCTAAATATGAGCAGAACAAAATACGCAATTTTTTATCGCTTGATGCCTACTTTGAGTTTATGCACAAAAACGGCTTAACTCAGAAGCAACAATATTGGAAAGAGAAAGTAGACGTACGCATTTTCTATTACTCATCGGCGTCAGATATCATACGAAGGTCACGTAAAACGATATGTGTTACTCAAGCCCGGATTGTTTCCAGCAACGTCTAAACTGTGTGGCTTACCTTTGCAATCCAGAGTTAAATCATATTTGTTTTCACAGACACATCTCGCTTGGTTAGGGCCGCCCTCTTTGCACTGACCAACAGAGCACTCCATAGTTGCACACGATTTCTTAACTGCAGAAGGGAAAGCGAAGATTACATGGAAAACATCGTGGAGTTTGTTCCACGCTACCCACTTTCACATATACAATTTGGAGCTACCAAGTCTCTATTATTACTGCAGATTATTTGGATACACTGAATGTCACGACTAAAACAAAGTCACTGCAAAAGTTTATCTTTGCTCAGGTACGCTTCGCAACCATTTTTCAAGTTTAAGGGAGGGAAACTTTGCGTATGAATGCAGCAATGAACATTTAGGAGGTATCCTAATACACGACATGTTTATTTTGCAAGTGGGGATTTTTTAAGTTACTCGCTTCATGTGACTAACAGCTGCCTGTTTTTATAAATATTCACAAAATAAGAAGGCGGTAGGAATGTCGTAAGTTGAAAATGTTTAGTGTTTATAGAGCTTATCTCGATAATTTACTAAATGTATTTATTCGGTGCGCGAAGTGCCGTTTTTGCAACGTATTTAGTTTTACAACATGGGTCTGGAACATGGTTGCTTATCTGCTGTTCTCGCATTACTAATGTGGTTGTGCTAGGTACACGCGGCAGCCTAACAATCAGTAGATGACACTCAAGAATAGTTCGGTATAACACCAGATGCACAACGCAGTTCTGCGAGAAGTATAGAAACATTCAGGTTGGAAAGGACGACAGCTGCACTTTTTCAGAAAGGCTTTCATGAAACCTTGCGGAAATGTTCTAACGGCAAGTTAGATGCACCTCCTCCGGAAACAAAAGCAGATGCGTAACTCTGATATCTAGAATGCGACCGTAAGGTGGTGTGAATACTAGTAAGCCGCGTAGGTTTACAATCAATTTACTGGGGTTAGTGCTGGTATATCTGCCTCCGAAGTTGTCAGCTCTGACAACATAGCATTACGTTAAGACTTTACAAAAGATCCTCAGAAAACAAAAGCACTGCCCTGCTATCACAAGGACTGACATGCAGCCATATTAACACTCAACAAAATGAGGTTCCAGGGAAAGATTTCGCAGAAATTTTGTTCAAGTCACTATTCGTCTATTTCTAAAACATTATTACATTGTACCAAAGGTGCTACCGGAAATCGGCACACATAATGAATGAGTTGGGCTGAGGGTTGAGGAGCCCGACTTTTTAACCTAATATTGCCGCAGCTTAATTGATTGCTTGTCAACGAGGTGGTGCGCTGGTACACTTTGCAAAAAAAAATTTCAGGTTACAGTTTTCTATATTTAGGGAGCCATATGAAGTCAGAGGGGTAACATGCTTGATGCGTCACTAAACGTTATAACAATCAATCAATAAATAATATTATCACCTATGGGTTATTTCTAGAGGCGATATTATCAAGTCCCCTTTTAGAACAAACTCACATATGGAGGTTTAGTCCTTTTTAAAATCAAGAAAGAATTCATAGCGTGGCAAACTTCTTGAAAAGCTTGTCTACGGGAAGTGTCTCATAAGGCTAATTTTTCAAAATTGGAACGGCTTTTTAAGGCAGGCAGCAGATTGCTTCGTCAAAGTTGTTCAGATATCGGAGAGGAAAAATGCAGTGGCCGTCTCTTGAAAACAAAGCAGAAATGGCCGCCGGCGACTGCGTTTCGATGGAGGCGAAACAATGAGGCGTCCCTGTGCTGTGCGATGTCAGCGCTGTTGTTGTTGTGGCAGCAGGAAAAAGAAAGAAAATGCACGGGCCTGCTACTGGCTCTGTAGCTGTTGTTGTTGTGTTGTGGCTGTAGAAAAAAGGAAAGGAAAACACGGGCTTGCTACTGGCTCTGTATTTGAGCCACCTCCGCTGCCTCATGCAGACAGAAGAGAAAATAGCGAACAAAGAAAAAGAAGAGGGAAAGAAAGACGCGCGCCGCCACAGGAGCCGTCGTCCACCACCGAAGCAGTGGCGGGTGCAATGACGGCCTACAACAGAGGAGGAGGAGGAGGAAAAACTTTATTTAGTCCTATATTATTTGGCGGTTTTTGGACGTCTTCAGAGATGTCTGCTTGTTGTATCCACAAGAGTCTTCTCCGTCGACTTCGTCCACTTTTTACAATGGTCGGTTGCCCTCAGTCCAGGGCTCCGCTGGCTGCTGCCGCCCGTTGGGCTCGCTGTACCAGACCTTTCTGGTCTTCGCAGCGGTCGCTGGACAGCAGAGTCTCCCATTGCTCCGCACTCGGGTTTCGAATTTTGGGGACCACATCTATGTTTTGACATGCCCATGTGATGTGATACAGTGTTGGTTTTTCATAGCACCACGGACATCTGTCAGCGTATAAGGTAGGGTGCATTTTGTTTAGTATGTGTAGGTTTCGGTATGAACCCGTCTGTAATTGTCTCCATATGACAGTTTCCTCTCTGGTGAGAGAACTGTGCGGTGGGGGATATCGCATTCTTCTTCCTCTATAGTTTTCTAGTATGGCCGAGTATGCCTTGGGTGCTGGCAAAAGTTCCGCGGACCCGTCGGATGCTCGGAAAGTAGTGTATGCTCGAGCTATCCTGTCAGCCTCTTGGTTCCCTGCCACCCCCATGTGCCCCGGTACCCATATAATTTTGTGTCTGGTCTTGTTTTCTTCGTGGTTTTTAAATCTGTCGCTCGCTTCGAGGAGTATACGAAGCGCGTGACGACCAATCCTACCATTCATGAAATTTCGACAGGCTGTTTGAGAGTCCGTGAGTATCGTTAGCGACCGCCCAGCTCTATAGCCCTCCGCCACCGCTAGAGAAATGGCTACTTCCTCGGCCTCTGCTGCTGTGCAGTGTCGGATAGAGGCGCTGGTCACTTCGCGTAGAGACGCATTGATCACCGTGGCCACTGCAATTTTGTTCTGTCCTCCTCTCGAGGACGCGTCTGCATACACAGTCGTGTCTTCAGGAGCGTATGTTTTTTGAATAAAATTGGCCCTTGCTTCTCTTCTACCTTGGTGGAGGTTAGGGTCCATGTTTCTCGGGATTGGAGCTACCTTGAGGGACTTGCGAAGTTCGTCGGGGATCGTTACCGTCCTCGCTATTTCTCGCATCTGCTCACAGTATCCGAGTCTCTGTAAAAGCGCTCTTCCAGTCGTTGTCTGCAGCAGCCTGAGTTTTTGCGACTCAAGCTGCGCCTCGCGTAGTTCTTCGAATGTGTTTTGCAATCCAAGCGCCATGAGCTTTTCTGTAGACGTGTTGCGCGGTAATCGGAGCGCCGTCTTATACGCTTTGCGTAGCAGGGCATCAGCTTGTTGTATTTCACTCTTGTTGAGGCACTGGTAGGGCAGGCTGTACATAATTCGGCTCACTACCAGGTTTCTAACTAGTTTTAGTGTGTCCTCTTCGCGCATGTCATGCCGCCTGTTGGTGATGCGGGTGATCATGCGTGTCACTTGTAGCGTTGTAGTTTTGAGCATGGTAAAAGTGTGACTACTGCGTTGATTCGATTGAACCCACATACCTAATATTCTTATTTTTGTCTTTTCAGGGATGGGCATTCCTTCCAGGTAGATGTTGAGTTTCAGGCTCTCACTGGTTGGGACGGTCCGGTTTTGTTTGCCTCTCCACACTCGAAGCAGTTCCGATTTCTCGGTCGAGCATGCGAGTCCTCTTTCTCCGAGATATTTCTGTACACAGGAGGCCGCTTCCTGTAGTTTTCCTTCCTTCTCCCCGAGGGAACCGGTGTTCGTCCAGACTGTTATGTCGTCTGCATACATGGCGTGCCTGATGCCTTCGATCTTCTCTAGTTTTCGTGCTAGACCTATCATAGCTATATTGAAGAGGATAGGTGAGATGACTGATCCTTGTGGTGTTCCTTTGTTTGGCGCGTGAATTTTGTTCGATCGAAGGTCTCCCATGCCGATGGTGGCAGTTCTATCTGACAGGAAGGCTTTGACGTACCCGTGGATTCTGCGTCCGCAGTTCAGGTCGTCTAGACCTCTAAGGATCGCTTCGTGACTGACGTTATCAAATGCTCCCTTGATGTCAAGGGCCATTATGACATTTTCACCTGTTCGGGGTACGTTGCGGAGCACATCTTCTTGTATTTGAAGCAGCACGTCCTGCGTCGAGAGTTTTGCTCTGAAGCCGAACATGGTATGGGGTACACGTTCATTATCTTCCATGAAATTTTGCAGTCTTTGCAGCACCACCCGCTCGTAAAGCTTGCCGAGGCACGACGTGAGCGATATGGGCCTGAGATTTTCAATTTGGAGCTGTTTGCCAGGTTTAGGTATCATAATTACTTCGGCGTGTTTCCACTCTTCAGGAACTGTCTCCGCCTCCCAGTGTTTGTTTAGAAAACTTACGAGATCTTGTATGAGGTCGTCACTCAGGTTTCGGATCAGGGCATTGTCGATTCTGTCGGCTCCTGCTGCCGTGTTTCTGGTCGTATTCCTTATGGCCGCATAAACTTCTTCCACAGTTATTGGGCGGTCGAGTCTCTCGTTTTCGGCTCCGCGATAGTTTCCTTGGTATCGTGAGGGGTTGCGATCACCGAAACATTTTTTTCGTGCCTTCTCTAAAAGGTCGGTGTCCGAGCCCTTGAAGGAGTGGATGAATCTGTGGATGCTTTTATTGTTTTCTGATTTTGTTTTGGTCGGATCGATTAGTGCTCTTAGGAGATTCCAGGTTCTGGCCGTACCTAAGGTTCCCTTAAGCGAGTCGCTGAATTGTTCCCAATTTTGTCTCGCGAGTTGCGCTGCGTATTCTTCAGCTTTTGCCGTAACTTCTGCTATCTTTAGTTTTAGTTTCCTGTTGTGTTTTTGCTTCCGCCATCTTTTGGTGAGACAGCGTCTGGCTTCCCATAGTCGCAGAAGGTGCCCGTCTACTTCGGGCGTTGTTGTTGTTCGTCTTACACTTTTTGTGCATTTGTCTCGCGTTTCTGTCAACATGCCGCTCCAGTCTTCTAGTGATTGAATGCCGCCTTCAGATTTTTTGCAAGCCCCGCGGAACGCGTTCCAGTCCGTGAGTTTTGCTTGTCCGATCCGGCATCTTACCCTTTCCGATGCTATTCGCGTCCGGAGGATAAAATGATCGCTACCTAGGTTTTCCATCATGTTTTCCCACTGTGACTCCTTGCTCTTCCTTACGAACGTGAGGTCCGGGCAAGTGTCCGTGCTCACACTATTACCGATTCTCGTTGGGGTCGCGGGATCTGTGATTAGCTTACAGCCAAAATATTCGGCTACGTCCGCTAATGTTCTTCCCTTGATATCTTGTTTCCGGTATCCCCAACTCGTGTCCATGGCGTTGAAATCTCCCACGATAATGAGTGCATTTTCTTTGGCCAGCTTGTGCGCTCCGTGGAAGAGTTCGAAGAATTTGGCTTTTCTTTGTCTTGGCGGGCTGTACACGTTTAGTACGAATGTGCTCCTTTCCTTTCGCTTTTTCGGAATGATTTCGACAAGCGCGTGCTCGATGTCCGTGTCGGCGATGGTATCGTGCCTGATTGCGGTGATGGCTTTGATGACTAGAACGGCTGCTTTACCTCCGTTTTGGCTCTCGTAAACATCGTACCCCTGTAGAGAGGGCCTGGTTCCAGTCTCTTGGAGCGCAATCACATCGGGGGGTGTGAGCTGTGTGTTTATGTATTGTTTTAGTAGGGCCTGTTTTTTGCGGTAGCCTCTGCAGTTCCATTGCCAAATTTCTAAGTTTTCTTGGTCTTGCTGACGCGTCTTGGTCATGTTTACGTGTTCGTGCTATTGCCTTGTTCGACAGCGAACGCCGTTAACGCTGGACGGTTGTACGCTCTTTCCCTAATGTTTTCGTTATGTCTTTGTTTTCGAAAAGCACTTTTGATTTCTGAGATCTGCCCCTGAAATTGTGCTTGCATCTGTTGCATTTGAGATTGGATTTGCCGCATCATATCCTGCATCATCTGCTGCATCATCTGTTGCATTCGTGATTCAAGTTCTCCATTGTTGGATGCTTGTGGCTGTTTTGGAAAGGCTCTAGTGATTTCAAGCTCCCGCTGTTGTGTCTTTAGTGTTTTTGTTAGTTCCTCGACCTTGCGTTCGAGCTCATTTTGTTTGAGTCGAGCGAGTTCAAGCTCGCGTCTGAGTGCATCACTGCTCGCGTCTTTAGCTTCTTTGACAGGAATATTTTTGTTGTTTGTATTGTTTGTGTTACTATTTTCTACCGAGTGCGGATCAATGGTAGACGCCCAGCTTACCTTGCTGCCGCCTTTCTGGGAAAGCTTCGTTTTCTGCTTTTCTTCTTTGTTCCCCTCCTGTGAACCGGCCGGCGACAGAGGTGGGAAGGAATTGGACCTTGATCGGCTCCTTGAGGTCTCTCCTTCTGAGCTGAACCATCGCTTGCGTGGTCGCCCGCGTTGGCCACTGCGCCCTCTTTCCCCGCTGGGCTTTGGTCTTGCTTTTTTCAGTCTCTCGGGGCACTCTTTGGATCCGGTGCGATGTGCCTCACCGCATATTAGGCACTTGAGCTCACACACATGGTCTTTCGTCGGATTTTTATCTCCGCACAGTCCGCACACAATAATGTCCGGTGTGGGGCACACGTCGGAGCGGTGTCCTTGCTGGAAACAGACGTAGCACACTTGCCTCGTGGGGCGGTACTGGTAGCACGGTAGTTCACCTCCGTAGTATATTACGAATTTCGGCAAGATCGGGCCGTCGAACGTGATCACGGCGGTCTTGGATTTTCCAAGCATCCTTGCCTGGAGAATGGTTACTCCTTGAGTTCTGACTCGTAGGTGTGCTTTCAGCTCTTCGGGAGACGTACCTGGGTCAACACCGTGAATTACGCCGCGAAAGACGTCCTCCGGAGCTGCCACGTAAGCGTTGACCTCGTACGACTTTCCGGCGAACTTAAGGCGGGTAATGCGCCGCACCAGGTGAGCCGTTTCTTCATGTGGGGTGCTAACGATAATGATATTTGATCCTGTGCGAAGCCTTACAAGTATGTCCTCGTCCTTGCATTGTTGGCCGCACGCCATGATAACGGCGCGCGCTACTTGGTGTGTGGTGAGTGATTTCACCATGAGTCCTTTCTTGGGTCAAAAAATTATTTTGATGTCATTTTTGGGGAGTGGCGGCAGTCTTCGCCTAGGCCTCCTCTGCTCCACCTCTCCGGTCTTGTTGCAGCCGGTCGCATTACCCTGTGATTTTCGATCATGAGGTTGGGCGTCCGGGCCGGTTCCCGTGCCTTTCCGTTGTCCTTGTCTCTGAAGTTTTTTTTTCTGGCGCTTGGATTGAACAAGCTCCCAACTGGCATCGTTGTTGTACCCGACGCGCTCCGATGAGGAATCTGACGGCATTCCGTCTTCGCTTCCTGACTCGGCGTCTCCAAAGTCGTCTTCATCCATCCCTTGGAATTCGTCAAGGAGGGCATTTGGTGGTTGTGGCGACGCACTTGGGGCTTGGCTTGGCCCTGCCATATGGTCTCCCTTTGAAGAAGAGTCGGTGCTAGGCGCCGCCGTGGTCAATAAGCCTAGCGTCCCATTCTCTCCCGATGTCGTGCTGGGCGTCCCGTCAGGGTTAGCGGGCTGGCGCCCGCTTTGGAACTTTCAAGTCCGGTAAAGATCCGAAAAAATGGTCCTACCGCTTGAAATATGGCATCCAGGGGATCCAGCACTTGATGTCTTCCAGTTCCGAATGAAATCCGGTGGCGAAAAAGCGTTGGTCCGGTGAAATCGGTCAAAATTTGCGGAGCTGAAGTGACGCGTGTCCGCCTGCTTCAACCGCCATGATAAAAATTCGGTGGCTGGCTAGCCCCCGCCACTAGCGGCGTTGACCTACCAGTCCACGCCCCTTAAGGCCAGGAACTGCCACCCTTCACCACTTCCAAATCCCCGCCGCTTCAGCGCACAATAAGATACATTGTTGTTGTTGTGGCTATAGGAAGAAGGAAAAGAAAATGCACGAGCCTGCTACTGGTTCGCAGCCACCTCCGCTGCCTCGTGCAGACAGAAGAGATTGATTGATTTATAAGAAGGGAAAGGCGCGGTAACTGTCTCACTTGTTTTCTGCGGACACCTCAACCGCGCCGTAAGTGAAGGGAAAAAGGTGGGGGTGAAAGTGGAAAGAGAGAAAGAGGAGCCGTAGTGGAGGGCTACGGAGAAATTTCGACCACCTGGGGATCTTTAACGTGCGCCAGACAGAAGAAAAAATAGAGAAGAAAGAAGCAGAAGAGGGAGACAAAGACGCACGCCGCAACAACAGCCGTCGTCCACCACCGAAGCGGTGGCGGGGGCAATGACGGCCTACAACAGATAGGCCGTCCATTAAGATCCGCACATTGGGATCCCCAGGTGGTCGAAATTACTCCGAAGCCCTCCACTTCAGCTCCTCTTTCTCTCTTTTCACTTTCACTCCCACCTTCCTCCCTTCCCTTACGGCTCATGTCAGGTGTCCATAGAAACAAGTGTGATGATACTGCTGCTTTCCCTTAATGTGAAGAAATTATTATTATTATTATTATTATTATTAAAAACGAATTCTTGCTAGAAAAGATTTGAACGTTTCGGTTTCTGTACAGAAGATTTGCTGATTGTGGGCACCGAATCAGCATGGAAGGCGCAATATGTTAAACTTGAAGCACATAGTGCTCTAAATTATCGGCATCATTCCGCTATAAGGCTTCTCTCAATCATTGCCTCTATCGCTTTGGTACGTCAAAGTACATGAACCACAAACTCTTTATACCAAGGCCTCTTGTTCGGCATTTTTTTTTTATCTGAGAATATTTCACTACAAGGCCTGAAAAGATGTTCTCAGGGCATACATTTCTATATTGTAGTGTACTTAACGCGGTAAAAAATATTTCTCCACTTCAGCGATAGTCAACAGTACGCGATAGCCTCGGCAGATGTTTGAATTGAACAAAGAGATTTTATTTCAGGCAGGCATGCGAAACATTTAGGTCACCTGATAACGAAAATTCCAAACATACACAGCCGGATGACCTAGGCATCTAACTCGTTTTTGAAACATGCGTTATTGTTGTCACGTAGAAAAGTCATTCATTAAAAAATGTATCATTTATTATCATGTTTTGGAATTCAGATAAAAGATTGCTATTGTTTAAACTAGGATACTCGTCACATTATTTCGGGCACATTTTTTTTTCGACAAAATATCTTTCACTTTAGAATTTTGTACCCACAACGCCCCCCGACCCCACCACTACCACCACTACCACCATGCAAACCTACATCGGTATGTTTCTTTTAACAAGTCGAAACATCGTATCACATGAGGAGCTTGACATTTTTATGAAGGGAATAGAGAAAAATATCACTTACATTCGCACGACTTCTTTGTTGCATCGAAGTAGGCATTATCATTGTCGCATTTGCAGGTGAACATTTTTTTCTCATCTGGCGAAAGTTCGCATCTTGCACCGTCGCAAAATTTGTTTCCGAACTTGGTGCAAATGTCTTGGGAAATGTAGAAAAGCGGAAGAATAGTGAGGCATTCGTTAACATAGTCTGATTTGGCGACATGCGGCAAAAAAGTACCCTATAAATTAATAAAAACATTCATTTCCAGCAACCACTTTTTTCGATTGAACAGAACTGAAGTGTATTATGCTTGTCCTCGCGTGATGTCCGCTAGACACTGCGAGAAATCAAATTTCCGCGGATCGAAAATTCAAGGTTTCTCAGGAACATATAAGATAAAAACATTGCAGATATCCCAACTTGTTTTCTTGTGGAAGAGAGCAAAAAGTATCTAATATGCCTCAAATTTAATTACCCTGCCGCATTTGTTGAACGCTTTATTGCTGACAGTTTCAAAGGCGTCAGGGTAACAGCATCGCAAAAGTTTTTCAATGAAGACAGCGGCAGCTCCGGTTTTATAGTGACAATGCAGACTACCTTCTTTCCGTAACAGTTACTAAGATAATTCTTAAAATTGAAGTATGCTTTGTAATTTTGTACATAGATTTAATTGGTGTTGGAAATCTACTAAGCCTTTCATGAACACATACATACATACATACATACATACATACATACATACATACATACATACATACATACATACATACATACATACATACATACATACATACATACATACATACATACATACATACATACATACATACATACATACATACATACATACATACATACATACATACATACATACATACATACATACATACATACATACATACATACATACATACATACATTATTTATTTATTCAATACTGCAGGCCTTTACGGCCCAAGCAGGAGGGGCATACAGATAACATCAGGATACATAATGAAGATAGCAAATAATTTCAAAACACTTGTTTTTTGGGCAATAGAATATGAAGAAAACAAGGACTAAACAGAATGCAAACCGAGCTATTCATTAGGGAAAGTCATGAACATAAACAAACAGATGAACGACAATTAATGAAATATCCAAAAATGAATTATCAAACATGCAGCAAGGAAAAAAAACAATCAGTTTGGACAACCAAAAAGCAGACAAGAAAAACATTTGAGATCAGCAATTCAAGATTTCATACATGCATACCATACATAAAAACAAGTACACGTCTAAGTACAAAACTACATCACGCGACACACACATTTCAATAAAGCAACAATTCGCACTGTGCTGTCTGAAATAAAACACTTTTACACTGAGTTGGAAATTTAACAAGAAAGTTGAACTAAAACGAAATATATGGCTCATTCTCGGAGCAGTAGATTAAAAAAAAAAACTTTTTGAGGATTTCAGTACGCAGATTGTTGAGCATGAGTTTGTATTGCATAAAATGTACAGCCAAAGTGTTTTTATTCTCAAGCCTGTAGTTGGACTGTTGTTAGCCCCGCCACTGTGCTGCTCAGGGCTTAGGGCACTCCGCAGCTTACCAAGAAGAAATGGGTTCGGACCTGGCAGCGATGGCCGCGTTAATTTAGACGCCAAACGCAAGGTCTCCGTGTATTGCGTGATGTTATATTGCGCGTGAAACAACCCCGGGTGGTCAAAATTATCCGGAGCCCGCCGCTAAGGCATCCCTCAAAATCTTTTCCACATATGCGAGCTGAACGACATAACATAAACAAGTGAGTTGGACCCTTCTGAGTATCTTCGGATGTGTTTAGCTGAATAAGGGCAAAACATATATCTCTTAAAAAAAAATATGCACGCTCGTAACACTAAAATGGTCCATTTTGTTGGGCCCTGACGTGAGTCCTCTCGGCTGGTCGAGTTGAGAGAATGTCCGTACTGTGAGAACAAACGCCCTCAGGAGACGCGCATGGCAATGAAGGTGTATATATTTCTTACCGGCCACTAATTTCAGGCCGACTGCGGATGTGAAACTTGGACTTCAGCTTTCATGTGTGTGAGAGGGCGCGTGCTAGAACCTTTTCTCTCCAACAGTGTATCTAGGCAGAGTATCTTGCTAATCACAGCATTAGATACTGGCGAGATTGATCTTTATCTAGGTCACATTTTCGGCTTCCCATTATTCAATTCTTCTCGTTTATTCAAGTGGTTCTGTGTGCTGGCCCTATTAAAGCAGCATCGTTACCACAAGCCCCGCCCTTAACTTCATCACAAGGCTGCGGTAATGGCTACCGTTTCCTGCTACCGTTGCGTGTCCTCGTTTCCTTACATGCACTTCGCCACTTAAGCAATCCCTTAATGTTGTCACGCATACTCATCTTCGTAAGGTACCATATTCTGCGATACAGCACCAGAAAGAGAAGTAAAGCACCAGTTTAACCGAGTCGTGGGGCGGTCCTGCGTGCCCTAAGGTGAGGGTGTTTCACGCGGGATCTAAGGGCCTCTGATTTGGTTTCCATCTTAAAGGAGACTCCGAGTGGGCAGCTCCTGACAACTTGACCACATCGTTTGGTCCCGTGACGTCACACAGCCCACCAACCAATAAAATCCTGGCAATGTCAACTGCCAACTACAATTGCCCATATCTCGTGGTTTGCTTCTCAAAAAGTTGACTTCTCCGAAGCAGGAGTTTCTGGAGAACGAAAAATTTGGGTTCAAAAAACGAAAGTGTTTAAACATAAAGTAGCCGCCCTTAAATACTTTCTAGATTACAAAGAATTCCTGCAAGGCTGCTCACCTCCTTCTACAACTGAAAAAGTAACACTGATTTCCGAATCCATTTATTTGGCTTATCACACTACCCTCCAAAATCCAACAGTTTAAAGACAGCCCGTACTCCGAAACCTTAGACAGATATTGGTAACCTGAATCCTATATCTACCAAACGAAATGTTTTCGGTGAGCGCCTCTGAAATAAATAAAGAAAATTTGTTTGTAAAATATGTTGCGAAAGAGACGGTAACATTTCGTGCCCAGAAGCAAGCCCTAATACATTTCCTATCCTCCCCTAAGTGACATCCTCAATGGCAAGGTAGTGCACACAGTAGTTTCCGTCGACGGCGTATTACGCCGACATCGATCTTTGTTCCTCCACTGATAGACCACAGCATAACTTTTACTTAGAGCCGTAATGGTAGTGGATAAAAAAGCCTTTTGTTCGTGAAAATGAGCTGCACTGCACCAGTCCGTACATTTCTCAGCGCGAGCTGCAAGAACGTGTTTTTTTTTTTTTTTTCAAGGCGTGACCTGGCGCTTCTAAGAAGAGTCGAAATTGTCCCCAACATAGGATTCTGCGCTCTATATTAAACATGTTTTTTTTAGGATGGGGATGATCAATTGGGAGCGAGTTTTCAAAGACGGCAGTAGTTTTACGCGAACTCTCAAAGTACCGCACGGGTGCTTCGCTGGACTTCCATTTGCTGTTCCCCATCGTACAAGGCACCGACGAAGTAACTCTTATATGCCTAAAACGGGACCTCATTCCAGAAAACCGATAACGATTATCCAGTCAGAGTGACAGAATTTTCTTGTTCAGAGCTCTTCAGAGGCTTTTTTTTAATGAATTAATAGGAACAGCCAAAAACACTTTTTTGTCTTTTCGAAATGTGGAGACAAGTTCTGCACTTTCAGGGCTTAATGAATTCAATTTTTCCAAGCTGAGCTTATTTATCTTTAAGAATGACACAATTGCGCAGAAACCGCTACGAAATACGATACTAGTACAATAAAAATTTTTTATCTTTCTCTTTATCCTTTTGTCTCACCTGCCTGGAAGAAATCTGAGAATTTAACTGGGATTACAGAAAACCGTGTTTCATGCATTAAGCGTATGCTCACTTTACACACTTTTTATGTGTCCCGAAAGTAGCACCTGGAGGGCTCACTCAGAATTCAAGTTTCAAATACCTAACGGATCATGCAGTGACGCGGTGAAGTTTTAAGGAAAAACATTTTCAAAACGTGAACAGTGAAAATGTTGTTTTTATTACTTTCCTCACCGACCGCTAGCCCAAGACTAGCACGTATGTATTCAGGTCGATGAGCTAGAGTACGCTTTTCTAATCTGCCAAATAATGTGCTGTTTTACGTTCGGGTGCGAAGGAGGCGATGAAGCCACGTTAGGCTTCCTTGCCTTTCCTTTTAGTGAACGAGTTCCTTTGGCGCTACGAAATGTGGCAGATACCTATTTATGGGAGCAGCCAACACCTTCCTCTCTTCTTAATCGGCTAGCACTCGTAGTTCCTGTCAACTCACCTGCTGGTGGTGCATTCTCTGCTGCAGTTACATCGCCGGCAGTTTTTCCAGCAAGTAGAATGCCCGCTACAAATGCGATGAAGTGACGCATCTCCGAGGCCCAGATGAGTAGCGAATGGCGCACCCTCGGTGACAGCTGAACAAGCCCCTTTTCAAGCACCTTACGAGACACGGAGTGGCGTAAGCATCGCTAGCGCCAGGCACGTATCGCTTTTGTTATCTTTGATATCGTTCGCGTACCGGCCGTATCACCTCGCGTCAGAAAGTGCATTGCGCTTGCACCTGAAAAATACGCTCGCCCACAGTTACCGCCACACCTCGCTGATAACAGAACCCACCAATCGATTACGCACACATTTACAGTTGTGCGCAGTTTAGCGATAGGGCAAAGGGCAAATTGCACCTCTGGAGCAGTGCTCTTGCTATAGTGCAGCTTATCGTCTCCGGACATTTTATTCTCGGGTTCCTCGCAGTGCGCATTCACTGGCTGATGACGCAGTATCTAAATCAGTACTGCTCTACGCAAAGTGCAGCCTCCAGTATCTAGGCAATCCTCTTGCAAAGATGTCCAAAAAACCAGTTTCTCCCCCCCCCCCCCCCCTTTAACCAATCATTAAACGATTTCTGAATTTTTACCTACAGCATGTACGAAGAGTTGTCCCGCTTTTCGCTATAAAGCAACCGGGCCAAAACAGAGCAAGCTTGATTAAACTAACAGTCATGCCGAAATTATATCCAGCACACGACTCTGCTCAGGAAACGCATTATGTCCCTGGGCTTGGAGCTGTAGATTCCGACCGGTGGCCGTGTGGCGTGCTTCGTTTCTCTGAATAGTTACTCGGTTGCCGAGCGGACAATGTAAAGTTGCGTAGTTTACTCGCTTCCAGTATTGCCCTGCCGAACAGTGTGACAATGTGTGGAAGGCTGGGCATCTTGCTTGCAATAAGCATATCTTTGTCAAGTATTAAGCGGGCAATACTTGTCACAAGAATGTGCTGCCACGTATAGTTATCTATACTGCTAAGAAGAGCAACTTAAATTGAGCTTCACAGGATACACCATTTGGCCTTCAGACGTAGTTGCCTTTCTTGATAAGAACTTAAAATGAGTTGCACATGCCGCAGCATTGGGCCTTCAGTTTTGAATACCTTCGATCTGTAAATGCTGTATGCCGGCAGCCCTTGACTGGAGTTATAAGGCTGCAATGATATTTAGTATGCTGTTAAAGCCACTGCCGAGGATGGACCTGACCCCTACTCGAAATCTGTTTCAGCTAGTCGGCTGTTTCATTCTGTACACACATTTATTCTCTTTAGGACGTATGCATGTATGTAACAAAACAGGTAATACCCCTTACCTCGTAGTTACCGGCTGATCCCCCCCCCCCCCTCTTCTCATAACCTTTTCAAATTCTATTTCGTTTCTTTACACTAACATTAAAAGTCTTCTGCCAAAACAGGATGCACTAAGTAGCCTTATCGAAATGATTGAGTGTAACGTAATCGCACTAACAGAAACTTGGTTAAATGAATCCGTACACCTTAACGAAGTGCAGAATATATTTCTTAACTGTGATGTTTTTCGCTGTGATTGCGTCGGCAAACGAGGCGGCGGAGTGTTAATAACCGCCCACCGCAGCCTTCATTGGAACATCTATTCGCCCCTCGAAATATTATTCGTATGCTCGAACGCGTCATTTCCAGCGACGATAATATGTGTTTTTTATCGTCCCCCTGATAGGGACGCATCGTTCAGTTCATATTTCACAGCGCATTTTACACAATATTCACGAAACTTCCTTTATTCTTCGTAATTTTAATTTCCCCGCATTAGACTGGTCTTACCCGTCTAAAATACCACCCAATTCATCCGAATATAATTTTATCAACACATGCCAAACCTTCTCCTTAACGCAAATGATCTCCTCCCCTACTAGGCAAGCTACTCAGTCATCTAATATACTTGATCTGATACTAACGTCACGCCCCGAAAATCTATCGACACTTTTATATCTGGCAGGTCTAAGCGGTCATTCAATTATCCATGCCACGTTTTCCAGTAATCTCCCCAAGCAAAAAAACAAAAGTAACGAAAACAATCACACTTTAGGATAGAGGCGATTACACGAACATTAGCAAAGACCTTGACGCATTCTGTACTTGGTTTCTAACTGAAGTGGATCAACGTGCACCTGAGACTAATTGGCTACTTTTCAAAAACAATATACGTGACCTCATTGAGAAATACATTCCAACAATCACTACAACCGAGCGGATAACATCACCATGGTTCAATAGCACATTAAAGTGCCTTAACAATAAAAAGAAAAGGCTTTTTCGATCAGCCATAAAAACTAATGATCCTACAACATGGCACAAACATCACGAAGCTTAAAACATTTCTAACTCAAGTTCCCAGAGCCAAGCAATTATTTTCCTCAAGAACATTACCCAACATGCTATGTACCAATCCCCGTCCAATTTTGAAAATATATTAATCCCAACCCAAGCAATACGCTAACACATTGCGACGATGATAAACTAATGGCGGAAAATGAGGTTGCACAAGTTCTAAACCTAACCTTCAGCTCTGTTTTAACCCACGAACTGGATGGAGATCTTCCAGATTTCCCTTCCTTTGATTTCCCCGAAATTCCTGACATAATGTTTGAGCCTAGCGGTATCCTTAAAATTATAGACTCCCTGAAACTAACGTTGTCAGCAGGTATTGACGGCATTTAACGCAAAACTTTTAATGAACACAAAGAACACTAACAGCACCATACTCTCTCATATTTTTCAGCACTCTCTTTCATCAGGCGTTGTACTGCACATTTGAAAGTGGTCTAAGTCATTCCGGTTCCAAAGCACGATCCATCATCTTCTCGTCATAATTGCCGGCCCATATCAATCACGAGCCTTCCTTCAAAGTTAATGGAGCATGTTATATTTTCTCATTATGTATTCCCATGTTATATTATGTTATATGAAATTCCTTGCATCCGTCAATTTTTTTCACCCTAGTCAACATGGTTTTCTAAAAGAATTATCTTGCGACATTCAATTAGCACTGTTCATTAACGACTTAAGTTGTAGTATTGATCTTAACATTCCCGTTGACGCGCTGGTTTTAGAATTCGAAAAGGCTTCCGACAAGGTTCTTCATAAACGGCTTTTCCTAAAACTTTCGCGTCTAAACCTTAACAATTATATCTTTGCTTGGATTCAGAACGTTCTTACTAACCGATCGGTTCGTCCTGATTAATAAAAGTTCTTCTTCTCGTACGCCGGTTATATCTGGGGTGCTCCAGGGCACTGTCCTTGGTTCCCTTGTTTTCCTTATTTACACAAATGGCCAGCTAACCTTCATTCTAATGTCAGTATGTTTGCGACGACTACGTTATTTACCGCCAGTTAACCAGCAGTAATGACCCCAAAGTTCTTCAATTTGACATTTAATGCGTAATAACCTGGTGTAAAAAATGGCTAATGTCCTTGAACAAGACAAAAACATCTCTATTAACTTTTCATCGACGTCACTCTTTGCCATCTTCAAAATACTTCCATCTCGAACTCAGAAATCACTTCCGTATCAACATATTAATATTTAGGCATTAATTTAACAGGCGGTCTTAACTGGTCACATCCCGTAACGCAGATTACTAACAATGCTAATCGTCTGCTCGGATATTTCAGGCGAACAGTGCGCTTAGCACCCCCATCAGTGAAATTACTGACTTACTTAACATTTGTCCGTCCAAAACATGAATAGGCGAATGCTGTTTGGGACCCTAACCAAAGTAACCTTACTAACATTCTCGAAGCAATACAAAATCGCGCAGCAAGATTCATCCACTCGGCTTACTCTTATCATGTAAGTGTCACGGAACTAAAACGCAACGCAAACCTTGCAAACTTAGCAATCCATCGTAACATCGCAAGACTGTCTTTTTTACAAGATTTACCATCATACCCTCCTAAAGTTTATTATCAGCCCTGTCCATCGCACATCCAGTCGCCCCAGTAACGAGAAGACCGTCTATCCTCCACCCGCCCGGACTTCTGCGCATCTGTCTTCATTTTTCGTTCGCACCGCAAAAGACTGGAATGACTTGCCCAACACAGACGACCGGCTAATACTAGCTGGTGATTTCAACTTGCCTAACGTTGATTGGCATGCTTTTTCATCCTGCTGTTCCCATAATTGTGAAACTGAAATGCTTGACATTGTGTTTACATTTCACTTGCTTCAAATAGTAAATAACTTTACAAGATTGCAAGGTTCCGTAGGATCATTTGTAGATTTATTTTTGTAAGCAGTGCCATCCGCAATTTTGTAAAATGTGACGTCACAAAAGGAATATCCTGTCACAAAGCTTTACTACTGAGTTTGTCAAATGTGTACGCATGTTATGAAACTAGTGTTAAATTCTTTCCTAATTTTTCACGGGCTGATGACGACTCTATTTTGGAAATGCTTGGTCTATGTTTTGAGAACTTAAGAAATGGCACCGGTAGCGTGAATGACTTATAGCTTTCATTTAGAAAAATTGTTTGCGATTGTATTGACCATTTTGTTTCCAAAATTAAAAAAAAAATCAGTGTACCGAATTCTATGGATTTCTCGCAAGACGTTACGCTTGCAGCCAAGGCTTGAAAGATTAAAGAAGTTGAGCAGAAACTTATCCTCAAAGCCAGTCGTGCAAGAAATTTCCGAACAATTTAAGTGGAAAATAACTTGCGACAAAGAAACATATTATGCAACTTTGCTGCCTTCATTCATTAAAACCTCTCCGCAGAGATTCTGGCGCCAAATACTACCAAATTTTCTTCCACGAATGAATTCATAGTAAACGGGAAATGCGTACGTGGTGAGGGTGTTTCCTGTTCTGCGTTCATCAAATCCTTCTAATCGGTGTTTACACAGGACAATGGTTGTCTCTATAACTTTTCGGTATCGTTTCCGGCCATATCTGGCGTTGTTATTTCAGAGACTGGTGTTCTTAATTTGCTCTTTAACCTTGACGTTAAAAAATCATCAGGCCCCAACATATACCAAACGCTTTCTTGAAGCGCTAGGCAGAGTCGTGTGCGAAATACTTATCTGTTGTATTCGCCAGGTAATTACGTGAAAGTTCTTTACCGGATGACTGGAAGACAGCCGCGATAAAAACTTTGCACTAAACCGAAAAAAAAAAAACGCACATCGAGAACTACCGGCCAATTTCACTAACGCCGACATCATGTAAAATTTTAGAACACATAATTCATGAACATATATTAGGTTTCTCGGAAGCGCACAAAGTACTTAAAGATTTTCAGCACAGTTTCAGGTCTGGGTTGTCCACAAGTACGCACTTAATTGAGACTGTGCACGACTTCGCTCAATCGATCAATCAGGGAAAGCAAACCGATGCCATATTTATGAACTTTCGCAAATCATTTGACAAGATGTCACATAAAAAATCCAATGCATAAACTAAGCTATTATTTAAAGAATGACCAGATACTTACACGGATAAGGGCATACGGATAAGGGTACGGATAAGGACTTGTTTGTGCCTGTGTGTTGCTTATGCCCCGTATCTTTCGCGCAGTTTTACTCGTTCAATTAATATGAACCAACTAGCCCTTCAGAGTGTATTACTTCAATACTTCTTAAACAGGTGTCATTTTGTCACTCTAAACAACACTTCATCTAACAGTACCGAGGTTGTGTGTGGCGTCCCCCAGGGATCTGTATTAGGTCCACTTTTATTTATATTATTTAATAATGACATTGTTACAGGTCTTTCAGTCCGTGCGAAGCTGTACGAGAACGATTGTATTTTGTACAAAGAGGTGTCTTCAGTTAATTACCAAGTGTGTCTCAATAATGACTTCGCGAAAGTGATTGCGTGGTGTAATAAATGGCAGATGTGTGTTAATTTAAAAAATGTCGTTTTTATGTAAATTACACATAAGAAAAGGCCTCTTCACTTTGTGTACGGTACTAGCAACATGTCGATAATGGAGGTAACATAGTATAAATATTTGGGCCTACGGAATTCTAACAACCTTTCCTGGACAAAACACATAGATACTGTTGTACCAAATTCAATAAGCAAACTCTTAGTTTTTTTTTTCTTTTTGTTTTTGAGGCATTCTCTTAAGCCTGTCTCCTCTAGTGTTTGTCTATTAGCATACAATCCCCTCATCCGGCCGCTCTTAGAATATGCCGTAATTATTTGGGACCCTTTCACATTAACCAACATTCATAAACTAGATCGAATACAGCACAGGGTAGTTAGTTTTTTGTTTAACGCATACGGCCGTGCATCTGTCAGTGAGCTCGTGAAACGCACCGGATTACCCCCAGTTAGTGAGCGCAATCGTGTCTGCCGATTAAAGTTTCTATTTCAGCACGTAAAAGGTCACTACATTATTATTACTTAGAATTATTTTGTTTACTCCTCACGTTATAACACGAGACAAAGGCACGAACTGACAATAACTCCCTTGAACGCGCGAAATACCTGCTTTAAATATTCTTTTTTTTTTAGAGGACAATTACTGAGTGGAACAAACTTAACATCGTGACTGTTACCCAGAACAGTATAGTAATGTTTGAGAAGTGCATTTATAAGTAATATGTATTGTGCTGATTGGTTACCATCCTGAGGGCGGGGCTAAGCCAACAAAAGCAATCCATGCAGGCTGCAAAAGAATAATCTTTAGAACAGTACCCTCGAATCTCGAGTTGAAAGCCTCAAGGGTACGTCACGTGGTTGGAAATATTGTACTGAAGCGAATTTCCAATTATCTAATGCAGAAAAACGAGAAGCAAGCTAATCACTACGAACGACAGCTGTTGATAAATTTGTAATGGCAACTGAACAAGGAATATGATACGAGAGAAATGATAGAAATAACGAGAACATGAAGTATTTTTAGCAAGAATGTGAAGTGCCCGTGTACACCGGCTCAGCTTTAGTCATCTTTCAAAATGTGTAACAGTTCGACCAAGATTTACGGCTTTTCACTGAACGGGTACACCGGCTCAGCTTTAGTCATCTTTCAAAATGTGTAACTGTTCGACCAAGATTTATGGCTTTTCACTGGACGGACACATTAATGTTAACTTGTAACCTGTTTTCTGACTCATGGAGTAGCCGTTTTTAAGGGGCAATAAAGCTCAGGCTAACATTGCAAATATGCAGGGGGATATTGCAGCCTAAAATGCATGTCTTAAAGTTTAAAGGCATCTCAGCTAGTACGTCAGGAGAAAAAGAAAGAATAAACCCATGAAGGCACTGTTGAGCGAAATTGGGAGCGGTCCAGTACGCAATGTATATGCAGATGCGTCCTATTTCATTACCCTTTACAAATTTGTTAGTTAGTTATATGTGGTTTTATGACACATAAGCAACAGTGGCTATCATGCGCCAAACACATTTTTTTTTTTTTACAAATTACAAATTTGTGTTTACAAATTTTATTGTATTTACAATATTTACAATTGTAAATACAATTTACAATTCTCTTTACAAATTTGTATTTAAAAACTAGGGCAATACGTATCTGCTATCTGTACAGGTTGTTTTTAGAGCAAAGTAGACATCATGTTCGCGAAAGAATTTGTTGATTAGACGTTTATCTAAGCTTAAATTCCTAACTTCTCTATTTTTTTATTTACTACATGGCTAAATTGAAGGCCGTCAGCATCCAGGTGAGGTTCTTTTTTAATGTTTTTAATTAAATGTATGGTTTAAAACATCGAATGTCCAAAACGCGCATTTGTAACCTCATTAACAATATTCTTCTTGTATTTAATATGCAGACATTTATAGCTGTCCTTGCGCGTGGTAATTACGCTAAAATCATGCTAACTTTTTTGCATCATCAGGTACACAGACGGTGCCTGCAAGGGATTCATAAGAAATAGAACAGGCGCCATTTTATGAATGTGCAGTTTCGGAAAGCCCACTCAACGGGCCTTCACATACATATTAAGTTCGGAATTTTGAACCAAAACTAAAATTAGAAATTAAAAAAGAAAGAAGGCTCATTATTTATGTCATTGGGTTTGATGTCGAATCACTTATAGCATACGCCAAGCATTGCCTGCAAGAAGGGAGCCTCAGCTCAAAAGAACGATTTGGGAGAGAGTTTGAACATATCTGCAAGCACACGAAGCCTAAAAAAGCAAATAGAAACAATGCCACAACGTAAGACAAGTATACTTTGCTATTTTCTGGCGTCGCCCACCTACATGGCGCGTCCTACTGCGTCTTTGTGGGCAGCACGTTTTTACCTTTAGCGCCTCTAGTTGCGTCAATTCTTCCCAACTTTATCACAGAACCTTTGTTTAATCAGACTTATTTTATACACTGTTCTTTATTGGATTCAGAATTACACTCATAAACGTGCGCTTGCATGTTGCGCTGTACGTGTTGAGCTGTTCACACTCTAGCGAAGGAGACAGCCTGACCAAAAGGCAAAAGTGGATAGCATGAGGTTGTCTTCAGGTAAATAATTGATTGGCTCTCGGCACATTTGACACAAATCATAATTGGCGTCACTGCTCCGCTAACTGGAAGACTGCACTTGGTTACAAGTTACATGCAACAACAGACGAAGTCGTCACTTCAAGAGAATGATGCATCCCAGCGAAATCGCAGAGATTCCCATTTTAGACGAGCCCACCAACACTGGAGAGTTTAGGGTAGAGTTAAACATACTTATACAAAAAACGGTGGCGCGTCCAGACGAAATGAGCAATCGCATGCTGAGGAATTTCGGTGGTGCATCAATAGCTAACTAGCTAACGTTTAGGAATGTTGGGACTAGGCGCAAATCACACATGCGCGGAAAAAGGCCAACATTGTCCTTATTATTCCGAAATCAGGTAACAAATTCTGTCACACGAGCAAAGCAAAAACTCTTTCACCTAAGCGACCTCGTATTGAGTTGAAAGGCTTGTATTCAAAAGAAATGTCATAACAGACCCGCGGCGCTGGTAATCTCTCTTTAGCGTTTCCTTCCGAGGACGCTATCCAAAGCGTGACGCTAGAGGTTGAAACAAAACCACTCAGAATAAACCAACATATAGCAACATATAAATCAAATACGTGTGTTATTACACGTTGGTTATAGTTAATGTATCTAAAGTATTTTCGCCAACGTTATAATAAAGAAGATGCCACGCATCCGGATTTGTCGTTAGCGACATCACATGATATCTTCTAACTGCTTACGAGAGTGCTGTAGAAAAAGTGCATTATTGCGCCTAGTTCACCTTGTGCGAAGCATCAAACTCTTTTTTTATAATGCATAATTGTAACACGTGACACGGGCGACAAGTTGCCTGCAGGAAGACTACCGCCACGATCCTTGGGGAGGACTGGTGTAAAGCACGGTTAATCGTGACGAGAATGAGTGCGGAGAACAAGCCGCCTAAAGAAATCACTGACGCAAGGAGTGAAAGCAGTTTCTTGCAAACTATTTGATGCGAAGCTTGAAGGAACCATATTTCTATGTAGATCATTTTGAGGCCATGCACTCAAGGTGTCGAATGTAGGTGCTGAAACTGTTGACGCTTTGGCTATCGCCTTCACATTTCGCAGAACCAGCATGTTATAAAGAAACCTAACTATGGCGACGTTTGCGAAGGAAGCTGACCTTAACAAATTCAAACGCTTGTACAATTTATTGTAGTATAAGCCCAGCATCCCAATGAAAAGACATCGTTCTCATCAGTAGACTGCGCTAGCTTTCGCCACTAATCTATTCTATTCGGCGGCACAGCTTGTTATCTAGCATCAGTGCCTAAGCAACCGGGTAGTTACGAATAGACACCTTCATCACAAATAACACAAGTTTAAAGCTTTACTTTCGCGTCGAATGAATGCATCAGGAGTGGCGTAGAAAGCATAGCTGTGTACTAAAGACATCGAATACGAGAGTGTCTCTCCTGTAATTGAATGTACATTCTAGCAGGAAATTTTTGCGGACATGGCATGTTGTTGGCAGGGGGAGCTCAGTCTTCTGCGGTGGAGTATACATCACAAAGTGATCTCTTTGGGCAAGACGCTTGTTCCTTTTTCTTTCACCAGGCGCCGAATTGCTTCACTTAAGAAGCTGTAACGATGGCGGCATTGAAATGCGAAACAATGTAGAAGCGTATGCAGCCACAACGCGACGCAGGCCGGACAATAATGTAGAGAAGGTCGCGTTCGAGTGTTCCCCGAGCGTCTTTATACCCGTCGGCCAAGGAGGAAAATCACCGAGCTGACGCCGCAGCACAGCTTACAGACTTGATTGCCAATTCCCGCACGGGCTTTAAACTGCTGTCTCGATCACTGTCGATGGGCGGTGTTCTTAGCCCGAGTGTGTTCTACAGTGCCGCCATCTTTGGGGAGAGAACGGAAGCCTTCGAGAGCGGAGAACTCGTCTCGTTAAATCGAGTTCACTGTCCTTATAATTCTTTTTTTATGCCTGGATGATCAAAAACCGGTGCCCAGATGTACTGACTTTCGGTTTGGGCTCGGCGTCATTGAAAACGTTCGTGTTTAAAATCATAAAAGAGAGCCGAGCTTTTCGACTACCTACACTCGAAATAATACAAAAAAAAAAAAAAAAAATATTTCGCGTCATGTATTGCGCAGACACGAACTATCGCGAATTGCAACTTGTAAATACTGTGAGCTTTCCGCCTTGTAGTCGGACAACAACGCGAACTCTACTTTGCAGAGCGATAAATTAATAACATAAAATCCACTTTTGGCAGAACTTTGCTCAGGCAGAGGGAGGAAAGGTAAGTGAGCAATTTGCGTAAATTGCCACGCCGCACTAATGCGCTCGTCAACCATGCTTTCCGGTCATTTACGAATGGCAGGGACTGCGAAGCGGGGCAAAATGAGCAAAAGACGTCGTTCAAACCAGAATGCTTCGTACCTCGTTATCGTCGCTGGTGTGGTAAACGTGCACTGGTGGCAACGTTTTAATCACCTGGAAGTGTTTAATGGCGCTACGTACTGAAACTTTCACAAGAGTTCGTTAGTGTCACTGCATAGCGGAAAGTCGATGTGGTTTTCTAAATTAAATTGTGATAATTATGTTTGAAGTTATTACGCATATCTTGACAAATTCATCAGAGTGCAGAAAATTGCTTTTCGATGTAACGCCACTGCTTGCCAGTCGCTTATTTCCTCAAGAATGGCCATATGTATTTCGACTTGGTGCCAAAAGACACCTAGCTCGGATTTGGAAAAGAATATCACGCATCTATAAACCTTTAGTCGAAACATCTTTGGCGGGTTATTCTCTGCAACAAAAAATAGACTACCGTATTGGCACTGTGGGTACCACCTTGTACTTTTTTTTTAGCTGCTCACCTCTAACGTTTGAGTTTTTGCTGTAGACCGTACCTTTGTCGCATTACGAATATGTAGACACTCTTTTTCTAGTTCCACTCCTAACCTTCGTTTTTAAAAACCACGAATGTGTTTTTGGAGAGTTTGAAACCAGTCTTTAATAGGCAACCAGCACACTCTCAAATTATTTAGCCAAGTAGACTTTTCAAAGAAGATTGGTATTTGTCAAACCTGACGATGACAAAGTGAGCAGTAATCTTCGACACCTCGCGAACAGGGGACATGAAATACATTTTCTTGTCCAAGTTTATGAAGGCGAGGTCGATAACGCCGCAAGAACACAAAAAGCAAGCATTGCTGAACGAACGACGCGCGATTTCGGCACAACACTCTAGGCACAAAGAAACACAGTGCAACTGCAGGCTGCTGCCCCCCATAAGCAGTCATCAGCGGGCTTGCGAGATTCGCAGCTATGGAAGAGCGCCAGGGGACTGATGCTGCGGGGAGATTTCTGATTCAGGCTTTCGAGGCATAAGTAGCACAAGTCGCTGTTTCTGTTAGAGCATTTTGTCTCGCCCTTTTGATAAAAAAACAAAAAAAGAACAGAGCACGGAGGCCATATAAGGCTTTCTGCTGTTAATATCTAATCACAAGTGGTAACGATAGCGTTTGTTATAAAACTCCAATTTATTCGCTCAGAACTCACACGGGGCAAAGAAAAGCAGTAAGATGGTTTAATCAACGTTCCACTCTTCAAACCTGTTTTCATAAATCATAAACTCTCTGCCTTTTCAATTCTTGTAAAAGGAAATATATACATGCTTTGTTGCAAATTATTTTCCAAAAAATATTTGCAGCAGCAACCTGTCACCATGTAGAGTGTTGGAAAGCGTAGAAATTGACGCTTGAAATACAAATTCTGTGGATAATGATATAAACAAAACTTCATAAAAGGCATAGATAAATTAAAACAAGTTATAAAAAAATTTCAAAACACAAATTCAAATTTTACGAAAAAATAACAATAAAGTTACAGATCAAAATTAAAGAATATGAGGTTTATTAGAAAATACGTTTGTAAACAAGTGTAATTGATACTTTAGTTTACTTAGGTATTTTCTACTTCATTCAACATTGTTTGAACATTTCTGTCTGCTGCCTTGCAGTCGCATTTCAAGAAATAATTGCTTATTCTCAAATCAATGCACCACATATTCCTGAATGTTTCTCAATTAGAGAAACTTCACTCAGTTATATGCTAAGCATGGCACAAAAATTCCCATATGCTGCTTGCATAAATAAAAAAAATGGAAGCCACTGTATGGATGACGTATTAATTATCGCCTCATCGCTTCTGCACAGCTGTCATCTCTATTTATTTCCATAAATTATTCCATTACGCACATCACGAGATCCCATCAGGGAGAAGTGTGAAGAGAAAAACGCTGGGGAATTTTCGCAAATGGAATCCCATTTATTCCCGTAGCCGCCCCTGTCGCGTGATTCACGCCATTGTGTTTCAATTTTACGTCCGCTAGAAGCGGAAACGTTATAAAGCCGATGCGTCCATTGCAGAGCCTGCACTCTGGGAGCGAACGAGCATGGCCGAGTAGTAATGACTTCCGTTTTAAATAGCTCAGTAAAAGGACTGCTTTCCGCTTCTTTTCTTCTGCTCACTGGCTGGTGGTCTCACATGTGGGTGGCTGCACAATAGGATACAGACGGCATAACTCCGCAAGTCTAGAATTAGAGATGATATGAGGTAATAGACACCTTTGGTAGGCCAGGTTGCGCGTTGCCGTTTGCGTTACTGAAGTTGCGGGATCCCTCCCATCGGCAGTGCGCACGCGCTTCATTGGTACCGATGCGGGGCAGCTGGCCTTTAGGGCATCAGATGGCGCTAGTTGTCCGTCAGCTTTAAGGAGTCTACGTGTACCGCGTCGGGACGAATCAGTGCAGGAGCACTGCCTGTGAGACGCAGACGACAACACGCAACACGATTTGCTAAAGCTGTCCAATAATCGCTGAAAACATGCCTTTTCTCATTTCTATGAAGCAGCGCGAGGGGTTGTTGGGCCCACCTTGGTTGCCGGTATATCTGGCACGTACTTGTTTATAACTGCTGCCGAAAACTGTGTATATGACTGCGCCGCATTGTTATATAATCTGATCATGTATTTTGTGCAAACCTACGCCTTCTTTATCACAGCATAATATATTTTTCTTCTTTCGTTTTGCTGCGTAATCGTTTTGATTTTTCCTCCTCTTTTCTTTAGCACCCCCGTAGGCCTTGAATATTTTGTAATAAATACATAAATGAACTAAGGAAAAGAAAGGAGTTTTGCGGCGGTGGCATTTATTGACATCTTTTTTATTTTGTCAATAAAATTATTTGATATGAAATTATTCGTCCTTGGATAATGATGTAGTGCTGTTCAGCAGGTATCGTCATAAACAATCTTTGCATGTCGGTATCGCGCAGAGACGGTTTACGTTTCTGCGCGTTCAGTAGTCTTCGATATTATTTGAGTAATAAAGACTCTTTAGGCTTAGACTCGCAGATAGGAAGCGCTTAACTGTAATTGTTTTCTAAATTAAATCGCATGAGTACGGCGGGGTCATTTCGATCGGCGAAGATTCCCGTTCAAGAGCTTTCGGCGATCAAAATATATCCGTAGCCATCCAATGAGGTGATCATAGTAATACAAAAGTGAATATCTTGCGCGTATAATCTGTTGCAAAGTGAGTATATGTAACAATTGTAAAGTTGCCGGCGAAGTGCTCATAGAACAGCCGGCACTTAAGCACCCTTGCCCTTGAAGCAAGACATATACACTACGACACTTAACAAAAGGGACATAGAGCAGTTATTTATCAAATAGCATTAGTGTAACTAGATGTTTCTTTTTACTTTCGTTTTGTACAGTTCCTAGTACACTGAACAAAAATCTGAAATGTTACAGTGCTGTCATTGTTGTCAGGTTGGTTGGAGCGTTGTCAGGCTGCTATTGTGCAGCTTTTTCTCCCACTCCCTTTTTTCGCCATGTATTTTTTGTTTCGGTGAAAATAAAAATTGATTCATTGATTGATTAAATACGGTGCGCTGTTTTTCGCCTTGCTATTTGCACTGTGCTGCTATGTCGTTGTGATCGTTATTGTGTACTGCTGTGACGCGTGCTATTTTGTCCTCAGTAGTTCTTTCATGTCTTCATATATAGCAACTGGTTGTGTTTGGTGCCTGATAGCCGCAGCTGCTTAACAGTGTGTAGCAACTCCACATTTACGCAGTTGAAATGAGCTCAATGTGCTGCGTTTAACTGATAACAGCAACAGTTCCAATATACTTGTTTCGTAACTATCACAGGTTAGGTTGCTTCTATTCCCACATAATATTTTGTTTCACGCGGTTTTTTTTAAAAACGCTGTCAGATGCCTGGGGACGTGAACCAAGCTGGCGTTCTTTCAATTTATTTTTGTTTTGTCATAAAAAATGCTTCCCATCAGGATGAACTTGAAGTTTCGAAAACTTCCTTTTTTGTCTTTTCTTATTTCAAGATAATATGATTACGCATATAGGTCATACAGTTCGCTTCTCCCCCAATCCAGGTCCCAACTGGCCATAAATGAAGATGATGAGATGCCTTGCTCTTGGCAGTGGCTTCATGCCCCACTTTACGACGTCACCTACTAGTTTAGTGAGCAATGTATCTAAGGTTATACTCTTCTATAGGGTGCTTGGCGATGTTTTCAGATCAAAGCATTAGGCTATAAAATACTTAGCTTAATTCATCAAGCGAGAGCACTTGGATGTCCGGATCAGCCATGCTGTGTTGCTTGTAGTAACATTCTTAGCAACCAATAGTCGTTTAATGTTGTAACAATGTTTTTTTCAATCGGCCCGCCTTGGTGCTTTTTAAAGTTGTGAGATGAGATGCTCCTCACCAGGGAGATTACGAAAAGATTACGGGCAGATTGCTCACGGGATAGTAATCAGAAAGAAAACGGCGGCGTAACTACCTCAGTACCTACGTGAACAGCGCCCTCACGTCAGGTGTGAGAGACGGATATGTAGACGGATCGCTACACAGGGGAGGGTTTCGGATGCCGACGTCATATATAAACCCTTAATGTCCAATCACGTCGCCCAGCTCACGGCCGTTTAAGAAATTCGCTCCCATTAAAATTTGGCCCCAGCCGATCCTATTAGAGTACGCTAGCTCTTACTGGACAGCCGATAATAAGCACCCAGACACTGCACCGACTGTCGAAATAGTTCAGCTTAGTAAATGAGTTTGGGAAATCAGCTATACGCTGCACACTCCTAAAACTGGAAAGCCGATGCGGTGTTCGTACGGGTACTGATAAAAGGGAAATTGGACGGTTACGGCGATTCCAATACAGGTTGTGAAATAGGACAGACAGCGAAATATATTTTTAATGAGCTAATTAGTGGAGACTAATGACCGATTTCACGATAATTCCGATATCACATTTTGAGCAGGTGAGGTGAGCCGACTGAATCTTGAGTCCTATATGTATTTCCATAAGGGCGCTTCGGTATGAGTCCTAGACATCTATAATAAGGCGTGTGCAACGCATCTCGATGGGGAAGTTTTCAGACAAAAATGGGGAGAAAGATGAAGAACTTTTGATGGATCAGTAGCTCTAATGTGTCGACCCTTGGATTCGCCATATGTTCAGACCAGATTAGTTTGACCGTGTTAAAACACGGCGACATTGCTACGCTTCAGCAAATGAAAGAGTCGTGGAGGTTAATCAGCAAACTGATTAAAATGCAGATTAAACTTCACGTTTCACTTAGGGCAAAATTTGTCCAAGACTCTTGTATACTGTTACATATTTAGGCATTCAGTTCCATCAACCCGGTGGTGCGCAAGCTTCCTATTGCAACGTTGTGGTCTTTTATTGGATGCACTTACATTAGATGTCCTTAGAATGTATGAAAGTTTAGAAGTAAGCTAAAGATCGGGAAATTTCCGCCAATATATAATGTATCTAATAGTTTCGCAAAAATAAAAATGGCGTCGTGGGCCTCACCTACCACTGTTGTGCCGATGGGGTTATCACATAGTAGCCCACCGTCAACACGGTTGTGCCAAGAAGTTGGTTGCGTAGCGCTTGTAACCCGTTTCGTGAACGAGGGCTGTCAGCTCACTGGGCGGTAGCGATGGATCCGAGTCGGCGCTGGTGAGATGAAGAAAAAGCTTTATACACTATTTACAAGCATTTACACAACGAGATCGGCTCTAGGGTCGAAAGCTAACATAGCCTTACGCGACTGTTCTCGCGCAGCGACGGCCGGGAAGATTCCGCCGCGTCCGCTCTCTGAGGGGACGAACTGCTCCCTATGGACGCTAGTGACGAACTCACACTCGTAGTCTCGAACGGAAGCACCTGAATCTCTGTGTTAACGAGACACCTTTGACGCTCAAATGGTCCAATCCGACGGCAGCCCTTTCGCAGGGCCAATGGGAGAGCTTGCTGCGCTCTTGCTACAAATATGCGTGGGGCGAGAAGGAGTCCACCGCCAGGGCCACGGCGCCGAGCTGTCTGGATGCTCAGCTGATGTTCAAACACATCGCTACTCTCCCCTTGGCACGGCTCACCAAGACTCGCTCTGAAGACTAGAATGGAAGCGAAGGGTCCAGGTAGCAAAAGAAAGACGCCTGGCATGCAACTTCGTTGAGGAAAAGTAGGGAGACTCCCCAATTTATAGCATTTTTCAAATTGTTGTACTACGGGACGAAGACCATCGACCAGATGCTTCTGAAGCTGTAAAGAATGGGACGGTTTCTCGGAAGGGAGAACAAAAGGAAGCCCATCCGAACCGAGTACAAAGACAGTCAAAATGCAGTGTATTCCCACCCCTTATGTAACACCCTCCGAAAAGAGGGCATTTAAGGAATAAAACTGAACTGAACTGAACGTATGATAACACACCAGACATCCCGCCACTTTCCCCTCTTTCCCCACGTCAATTTCTTCCTCAAGTTTTCCAGAGGACCAGCTCTACGCCATTCAACACGCGCTCTAACTCCGCATTCGTACGTTCTCCCCCGTAGTCTCATACGGGAAGAGGAGGTATCCGTGTACCGAAATCGTTCTGGAGCGGCTCCGACCTCTGCTGTGCATCGGTGGCGGTGCAACAAACGATCGTCAGTGACTGACAAGTGCCATCGCTGTGGAGCTTTGCCGGGCCTGTGTGATAAGGACACTTTTGTGGATGAACCCTGCTGCGGCTTCTGTGAGACAACGATTTCTCAGGTAGGTGAGCCTGCGGTGGGACCTCTAATGCCACAGGGATAAGTGGGCAATGGATAATCTCTTCATCGCAAGCGTTCCGCCTCACTCGTAGTTGCGTCGTGTCGCACACCATGACACGCATGTCGTAGCTTATTCCTGGAGGTGCCATTCTATAAAAATGAAGCCTTAATTGTGAATGCGCTGTCATATAAAAGTCAATCGCATGGCTTGATTTATTCCCCTACAGAGAGAAATCAGTAATGCCAACGAATTAAGCTTCTAAAATTGAGGTTTATTAAGTCATGATTACTTATATCGACCCATCGGGACATTAAAGATCTTTAAATGTAGAATGCAGACCACCTTCAACAAGTATGCTCCTGTTTTTGAACGATGTAGCTTTCAGTGGTAGTAAAATGACCTGAGCATAGCGCCTTCAAATGAGGCCCGGTTATATTATGAAAGGCCATAACACTTGCTAACAAGCAACGTGCCATCAACGTCAAAAAAAAAAAAAACCTCGAACACTATTACTGAAACGTTAGCACGAAAACGCCGATTTCTCAGCTTTTGAATAGGAAATTCAAATGGAATTCGTTACTTGTTACAAAGAAAGGTTTATGATATCTGCGAAGTGAAAATCAATCGCAATATATTGCAGTTCTCTGCAACTAAATATGTGTCTTGCTGTGGGAAATTAAATTCTTTAGCTGCACTTGATCGTGACATAAAAATCAATGTGCACGAACACATGCGCTTCTCCATGAGCGAATGCCTAATTGCGTAAAATTGCTGCAAATATGAGTGTTTCATTGCGTCATCGATTTCAGCACCGGCGACACCGTTCACTTAAGCATCACATTCTGACCGCTATTTATAACTTATTCTCAGTGGTCTCTAGAATGCCCTCATAAAACGGCCACATTAAAGGCTAAAAAGTTAGAGCGACTTCAACTTTTTATGTACTATCTATAAAAATGTTCGTTCAAGCTTCCACCAGTGGCAACTGCTTGAACACGTATAGCTAAAGTTCGTTCGTTAATGTCTCGCAGGTACTGAAACGAGTTGAAAGAAGGATCGTACGGAAGGTTTTATGGAATGCGACATGCGTCTTGAAAATAGTAAATGTTCACTTTCGCAGTTGAATACAAAATCGACACAGTGAGATGCCGGCCGCGCAGGCGTCGAGCGACCGCTTCGACGTATCAGGAAGGCCAAGTGGTGATGCCACATTGTCACACCGTACGATAAGGCACACACACAGCGGCATTTACGGTTTTCAATGCGCATTAATCGCTTTTGCTTTGCTGCAAAGCTTGAACACGACGAGCCCAAAGAAATCTGAAACGTTTGACCAGATAACCCACTTCGTATGAAGACTCTAGCTAGAGGCAACACGATAAAGCTGAATCAGCACAGCGGCTGAAGCATTTTTGCATAGTAAGTTTCTCTTCTAACCTGTGCAGCGGGTACCAAGACTATAATAGGGGGAGCCAAATTAATTTAATAAATGACTACCAAAGTGGCGCCTCCTTTTTTGAAAATAATTCTTAACAGCATTCATTTATGAGAACAATATTATTATTTTTTTGTTAGTAAATTTTCGGTTTTACAGTAGTTTATCACCACGTTTTGGATGTCCTTTCACCGCTTTATTATATTATTTCCGCTGCCATTGGTGTCAGCGCACGTTTTATCCCCAGTATCTCGACCAAGCTACATTTGCCTTGGGGCCTGTAAGGGAAGCATTAATTCCTTCACACCCTCTCTCAAAGATGGCGATGTCATTCGCTTTGATCCGATAAACACTGGGCCACATTCTTAATGATTAGAGATGCGCGTTTATTTCATAACACTCCTTGCTTAGGTGTTCTAGGATTATCCTGGTTACTCTACGCATGCCATAGTTTGCCTTTACATACCTTGAAAGTTTTTTCTCATTTGCGCAGGAAGATAGCGACAAAAATTCTGCTCGGGCGCCCTGATATCATGCAGCTTGTATATAACGGCATTGCGTTTAACACTACTGACGTCACGGCGCTTTGCCTATCAAAATAAAACTAGAACTTTTCCTGTGAAGACCTTTGCGTAATTTTGCCGCATTGAACTCTTGCTCAGCATTGAATAAATACCCCTGAAAGTTGCTTATCACAGCCGTCTACCGAAAACAGTCTTTCGTCGTGCATGGTTCCGTAGTACGGGTACAGAAAACATATCTTGTTGACAGCTGGCTGCTAAGGTATTACTGAATTTACTCTCCACTTAAGCTATAGTACCAAGTCTTTTAAAAGCTCGTTTTTTGTCACCCTCACTACCATTTGAGAGTCATATTTGCCCCGTGCTACGTGTTATGCCTTCTTGTGTTTACCATGAACGGCTGACCTAAGGTTTTGCTTGATTGTAGGCAGCGGGAAGCAGTACAAGGGGATACAGGAAGGCATTGCGCGACATCTTCTTGTAAGTCAAGGTTCTACCTCTAGAAATTGGTTTTCCGCTGCTGTCTGGCCCGCATTGTGTCCATAATTCAGAGCTTTCGATGTAGTAATAAAGCCGTCCTGTTTTATATGGACCCTCTATGGTACTTGAAAACTTTCGATTGGAGGGCGCTAAATGTTCCACGCGACGAAATCAGTCAAGGGATGAACGGTCATGATATTTGCCGAAGGGAATTGTTTGACGAATACGATGCTGCGCGATGCGACACGATAATGCCAAGAACTGCGAAGATGGTCTTCTCATTTTCTGCAGATGGGCCTGGGTTGCTCATCCTCTCACCTGAGGAAGAGGCCTTTCATCTTGGGTCTGCTTGCTTCCAGCGACAACACATCGATGCATGACTCGCATAAACTCGCTGAGAGGTAGTTCGAAACTGACGTGTCCCATGAGGGGGCAGCATAATGTGGGGAGTTTTACGAAACGCACAAGCTTGAAAAAGCGAGCAGTATAGTTCAAGCATGCCTCCTGAGGAAGACGAGAGCAAGGAAGTGGACGCTGTAGCGAGCACCGATATTTACCGACAAATGACGGGCGCTGAATTTGGACTCACCCACTTTGCCACAGCACTTACGCCGTTCCGCGCCAACTAAAGACCCAACGCACATCCTCCAAGGGCTGGTGACTTCACAACCGCTCTGAACCATACGACCGATATCGCGAAAAATTTAAAGTGCAAAAATGCTACCGTTAGCACTTGAGCCAAGAGCCAAATTCATTTGTATTATTGCTTCACCATTTCAAAGATCGTTCTAATCAACTAGCGAAATGGGTTCCAGTATGGTTCTGGACGGGCCATTTTGGCGTTCCTGCTTTTGTTCACCATCAAAGAAGAGAGGGATCAATTTACAATATTCAGTCATGTGGCGTCAAAATGTGTAATGAAGGAGCCACGCCTTATTTCGGCTGCTCTGCACGCGCGTGGTCACGGTGCGCGCGGCCAGGCGTGCTAGTTCACTTCCAGCGACATACCGATCGATGAAGCAGCGCTCATGTTCCGAGGAAAGCGTACCTGCGCGAATGGCCACTTCGCTCTAGAAGGCATGCTCCTCGGCTATCTCCCTTCCCGCGGCCCCTGCTGGTCGCAGGTTTACACTGAAGTTGTTGCCTGCGCACAAAGCGGTCAGGCCTGTATTATGCGTGCGCGGTATAAGGGAAAGCCGCGCCGGTGTTAAAACATGTCAGGCAGCACAAGCAGTTTTTTATATGTTATCAAGCAGGGCAAAAGGCATATGTTTCTCTTAACTGCTCCTGCGGCATGTTCCATTCCTTTGTTGTTGTTTTTTTGTGGTCCCTCTTTTGTGATAGATGATGCCGCGTTTTCATATGACTATGTTTCATTACATGATCATTCTTCTAGTTGACTTTAGTCTCCCTCCTTTCGAAATAATTAAGAATATTGATTTGTTTTTTTTTCGAGATGGTCTGAGCATTTTACTTTTACTCTCCTTTGCGTTGAGAGCAATTTATTGGTCTTCACTCACGCAAATTTCGCCTTCATTACAAACGGTTACTTTGCGTTATGCCCCACTAAGGCGGCACAGCGTTTAAGATGCCCGACTACTTTGAAGGAATAGCAGAATTTAAACTGCGGCTGCGTTTCAATGGAGGTGGAAGAGAGGCATCCGTGTGCTTCGCGATGTTAGTGCATGTTAAAGAACCCCGGGGGGTCAAAATTTCTGGAGCCATCCACTACAGCACCGCTCATACTCTGAGTCGCTTTGGGACGTTAAACCCTCTAAACCAGACAAAACCAAGCCAAAACAAATTTTAGCTATAGATTTCTGGCTTTCTTGCTAACTGTTATATATCGTTTCACAGTCGACGCTAAACCTTGGTATACCCTCCTCCATTTTTTCTGATATTTTTCGCATGTTCATGCTCGTTCACTGGTTTCCCTGCTTTTGTAACTAGACTTTAACACGCTTTTTAAATTAAGCCTACTGAACAGAACATAATTTCAGCAGAGCGATATTTTAGCACCCCAATTTAAGGAGTAATAGCCCCTTATGTCAGAGCTGGACATTCTTCCGCTCTTTCCTTCACGATTCTGGAGCACGACATTGGAAAAAATATGCTCTTAGACGTATTTCATTTATGCGACTTGTGTGGTTAAGTCAACACGTTTTCGGATGCATAAAAACAAGCTACAAGCCCATATACTGTTATATTTGAGTTTTTATAACTATCCCCCCCCCCCCCCCCCCCCATGTCTGTTGAGAATATGAAATAAACGAAATGAAATGAAATGAAAATACCGCTAGGAACGATCACCATGCTGACGAACAAGAAACGAGAAAAATATTTATTTAAAAACAGTTTTGTTACAAGTGTTTCGTGATAATTTGACGAGTTTGAAATTTCACTGACAGATGAAGAATCGCGCTTCCCTAATAACCGACGCTGAGGTGAGCTACATTTTGGTAGCGCTTCAATCTTTTTCTGCAGGGCATGTTATATCAGACACTCCATGCGGTTCGTCTTAGGCTCTGATAAGGCTAAAAAAATTCGCATTGCACATGAGTCTATATTTTTTACATTGTTGCGAAGGGGTTTATTTTTTGGATCTATTACAAACAATGCTAAAGGAAGACATTCCGCTAGGCCCGTATGGGGTATCATTTCATTTAATTATGCTCATGGCCGTTCACTGTATATGGTGCTAATGAATGGCTGGTTACCATTGTGATAAACACGCATGACTTGCCTGAATATATTTTTGGGAAAATATAGATTGAATTTTGAAGTATAGAAAGCTGCTACGGAACCTGCCGAGTGGCTCTCAAGAATAGAGCCTTTGTTGTGCAGGCCTGAATTTTAATGTGAGGAAGCCAGACCCATGCTAGCTGCATGATCACGACGGTGTCATGATCAACGGGATGTGGCAAAGTCAGGCAATGAAGAAGAAATGTAGTCATTAGTGCAGAAAGTTAAGAGACACGTGGTACCTAATTCGAATCCCGCCTACGGTAGTTTATTTTTCTCCTCGTCTACACTTCTTTTTTACTTTTTCAGCTTTCTTTAACGTATGTGAGGTGCTTTATTGCCTTTGAGGTTTTACTTTTTACCTGAGGCCTTTTTTTCTCCGCGAGACTAGGGCCACAGTATGGAGCGCGCCAGTATGCCGCGTTCCAGTATGTTCAGTCTCCAGCGTCATACTGCGCCCATAATCAGTTATGGCGCTGGGAGGCTGGGTCCCAGCTGCGCTGGTTTGTGCAATAGAGGAGGTTCCTATAGGAGATAATATGGTTACGGACGAGGAAGAAGTGGGCAGTGGCGCGGGCAGGAGCGCTCGTGCTAGGCCCGCCGCGATGCATTAAAAAAATCATCTCATCCTGATCTGACATCATCTCTCTTTTCTGTTCTACTGTGTTCATCGGCTTGCCGCCTCGTAACAATTTTTTGGAGGTGCTGGGCAATTCATCGCTCCTCATCTGGCCCGGAGCTTCGGCGCTCTGCGTCTTCTTTCGCCGTCGGTAGAAGGTCTATAGGAGGCATCGCATGGCTGATCTCAAACCTGCAGGAACCGACGCGACCTCTCCGTTCCACCGACCCCTCCCCGGCCCCGACTAGAAACTACGACGGAGATACTGACCTGAGACACCACCCACACACCCACAAGACCACACGACACAACGAGAGAACAGGACGACCATGTGATCCAATTGACCCGATGTGCCGACCAAAGACCCACCGATCCAAGACGCCGCGACACATGAACAGATCACCCCTGCCCATGCCATGCGGTGCGTTCCTGAGCCTTCGTCATCGGTTCTTTTCGACCTGTGGCTTGAAGGTTTCCTGGGTCAGGCTTCATCCTAGAATCATCGTGGCGACGAGTCATTCCCGTCTTCCTTCTTCCTCTTCTTCTTCAGCAATCCAGACATGCCCAATGTCATGCCATGGACTCATCAACATCGACAAACTTCCTCATCTAAGATCGGGACGGTCGCTTGGTGGCTCCGGGTAATGTTAAGGACGAGGAATAATCGGGCAGTGGCGCTGGCAGGAGCGCTCGCACCAGGTCCGCCGCGATTCATTAAAAAAAATCATCTCACAGTCATAAGACATCATCTCCCTTCTCTCTGTTTTCCTGTGTTTATCGGATTGCCGCTCCGTAACAATATCAAAGTTGAGTTAGCTGGCGCCACTTATTTCAGCAAACTTGGTGCCAATGATGGGTTTTATCAGACACCATTAGACGAGCAGTCATCCAAGATGCGCACTTTCCGTACTGCATATACGGTACAGGTTCCTGAAATTACCATTTAAGCTCCGCACCAGACATATTTCAAAGAAAAAGCAGGCACTGGAGCGGCGACCTCAAGTAAAGAGTATACAGCCGGCCACTTATTTATTAGTACCTCGTGAGCGGCGACTGCTCGGCGCTGCTGCACCAGAAGGGAAAAGAAAGGAGAAAGGAGGGCAAGAGAGATCCCACAATTCCTTCTACTACACGGCACCTGAATATCGCTATACCGCATCTGAATATAAACGGCTGTTATGTGTCGATGCCCAAGAGACTTCAAGTATTTTTATCGAGAACCAAGAACTCAAGTTTTTTGGAGAAGCAACCACTAGGGAAGGAATCAAGCGTGATTAAAAGCTCATTCAGTATGTCACTAGCTTTCTAATCCCACTCTTGACATCATATTTCGAGTGACAAGACGCCGAAATTTCGACGGACACGGGAGGAACCATCTTTACTGCATTGCGTTCTCTGTAACCTCGTGTGCCTGAAAAGTGTGGCCTGACCAAACAGCGTAACACAAACACGTTACATGTCGATAGAGGGCTTGGTATCCCCACTTCAATGTGACGCCTGGTACTGCTTTCCAGGTTGAATGTTACTCATCGCCTTTTTGTTTGAGGCAAGACCTTAAACGAACTCGCTGCACGCGTATGGTTCAATGTCAGACAACGTTGTGGCGCCAGTGCCAGCGACAGGTCGTCGCATGTGTTCGAATTCAGCGACACACACAGGAGATAATTTGTTTACACCACACTGTTTTAATTCACCAATCAACAATCACTACTCACTAATCAGTCAAAGATTCACTCTATCAACCACCCCGAATAGATCAATCAAAGATTCGTACATAATATATAATTTATGCAAGACGTCTGTAGTTTCTCAGTCATCTGTTCCGACTCGACCGTACGTGCAGCTTGATGATGCACTAGAACGCTCAGGCGCCATCCACCTTTGCGGGCACGTTGCCAGTCCGTAGTTCCGGTGGCTCCCCCATCGCATGACTACGTAACTCAAATTTTTGTGCCTGAAGGAATTTGCCTTCTTCTTGAAAGCTCCCGCTTATACCAAATCATTGTGTACCGGGGTACTACGAGGGCTTTTCGGCGCAACGAACCCAGTACGCTTCGCGTAAAAATCAAGAATCTTTTCGGTAGTTATATTCTGGAAACCGCTAATCTTAAACCGTAGCTCTAACTTTATTTGCAAGAAAAATACTAAAAGCATATTCAGTAAAGCTGCTTCCTTTTCGACTCGTCGCATATGCAAAGCGTGCGCACTTCAGATTTTACGAGAACAGTGATGGTATGTTACAGTTCCTTGTTCCTTTGTTACCGCTCGCGTATGAACATAGTTTATGTTCATTGGTCATGACGGCAACAATGTTTCGATGGAATGGATGTTTTCGGTGTCCTAGCACGGCATAATTGGCGCGCATTGTTAGTCACTGGGGAACGAACAGATCTGTAGTTATTCAGGCGCTGAGACGTGTGACCCATCAGCTGAATGATTTAGACCAGTCACCCGAAGATAAGCGACGCTAATAGGCGTCCCGCTCCAAAGTTCTTGCTCCGAACACGGCGATCATTGCTTAAAAGTGTTTCGAGCGTATCGTTGACTCGAGTTCAGATTGATCGAAATTACTAGAAGAGAAAATTGAAGGTGAAAATCTAAATAATCTGCCGTCAGCATTGCTCGTAAGACAAGAAGATGGGAGCATTAATGGGAAGAATAAAGCGGCAACGATGCTGATAGCAATTGGTCAGAACTAAGAAGCAGCTGAGTGCCATGTGGAATGGTCGCAAAATAATTGTTAAACAAGCAGCCTTGCAAGTGGCCGTTTGGTCGCGAGATTCCGTTCTCTTAATGGTAGGGTCCTCTGAGCAGCGTCACCTGGCGACAGGTAGCGCAAATATTGTAAAAATGAATAAGAGCGCATTTAAAACATTCCGTTCTCGTTGCTTCAGTGGCTCATTTTTTTTTTCTTTATTTCCTGGCTTTGGATCATACCATTTCACAAAAACACAACACGAATAACACAAAACAAAGTACATATTGGAAGGTCATCATCAGCCAATGTCAGGCTGGCTTCGTCTCAGTACATTAAAACTCCCGCAACGACAGCAAAGGCTCTACCCTTGAGAGCCATTCGGGAGGTTCAGCAGCCACTTTCTGTATGGCAATAAACCAATTCACACTTTCCCGAAAGTATATTCTAGCGGGTCGAGCATCCCTGTCGCAGTGATAACCCGCCATTCTGGAGCGCCATATAGAGTGGAGGCCCATGAGCATGATTAAATCATACGGAACGCCATCTTCATTATCAATGCTTAAATACCGGATGCCGTGGGAGTCTAGTGGAAATTCTTTCTTTATCGTACGTTGCAAAACATCCCAGAAATAAACCCCTTCCCAACAATGCAAAAAAACATGGTCTATTGTTTCCGGCTGCTTGCAGATTAAACAGTGCGCCCCCCACGGTAAAAAAAAATCCCTTTCCTCCAAAAACTTCTTTACTGATAATGTTCCGGTGTGTAATTTAAAGAAAAATGTCTTAGCTCCTGGCGACACCTGCATTTTCTTTACTCTCTTCAAGACATCTCTGCCCGGACCTCCACTGTATAAGGTTCTGTACAAGGGTTGTGGCAAAACAATGTCACATAAATCGCGATACAGCTTTTTTCGTTTTACAGTGGACAAATATTCATTAGAAAAACGCACTGAAAGAAGTCTTACACTAGCGACGACCTCCCTGTAATAACCAAAAATCCTACCCGTAGCTTCTTCGGTGGAGACAACAAACTCCGGCAGTAGGCGCCGTAGCCTAACTTGGCAGACGGTGCGTAAGAAAGGGTCCGAAGCATCCCGAAAAAACAAAAACCGGTTGACCACCTGCCGTAAAAACAGATGGCCGAGACCCAAACCGCCGTCTTTTACCCGACGGAACAAATTCGTCCTGCTGCAGCGTTCCCATTTACCTGCCCAAACAAAAACGGCGAAAATCCTGTGTAACTTCTGTACGTTTACGCGCGAACAACTCAAAACTTGCATTGCGTACCAAAGTTTGCTGATAAAAAAAAGATTGCATACAGTAGCTCTGGCAAAAATCGACATGTTTGCGCCTTTCCACTTCTCGGCTCTCTCCCGTAGTTCGGTCATTTGCCCTTTCCAATAATGCTCGCTTTCGCGGTAGGCACCCAGCTCGACGCCCAAGTACTTGGTCGGTATGTCTGTCCACGTAACATTGGCAAAGCGATCTGGTTTCGACGGCCACTGTCCATGCCAGAGCCCAAGGCACTTGGCCCAGTTCACCCCGCTACCGGTAACTTGAGAGAACTCACGGATACAGACAGCCTCGGTGATACTCTCCTGGTCAACCGTAAAAATAACGATGTCGTCTGCATACGCGAGCAGCTTCACTTCGGCTGCTTGTAACCTAAACGCACTAATGTTGACATTATTCATAAGTTTCATGCACAATGTTTCAATATAAATGCAAAACAAAAGAGGACTGAGGGGACAGCCCTGTCGCACCGAACGCTGCAGTCGAATGGGGGCTCCCAGACTCTTATTAATAATCACTCTCGTCGTGCAGTTACGGTACGCCAGGGCCACACCCTTACATATAACTGAACCAACATTCACATGTTCTAAAAGGGAAAACAAAATTTCGTGATCGACGCAGTCGAATGCTTTTTCGAGGTCGATCTGAAGCATGGCGACCCGACCATCCCAGTCATCACAACACTCAAGGACACTTCGCGCCTTTTGAATGTTGGTCACTATTGACCTCCCTTTTATCCCACACGTTTGGTGTGGTCCTACTATATCCTTAATAACCGTTTGCAACCTTCGGGCCAAAACCTTCATAAAAATTTTATATTCAACGTTTGTAAGTGCTATGGGTCTGTAAGATGTTACCAGGCGTAATTTGTCTATTTCATCAGTTTTAGGAATGAGTACGGTGTGGGATGACCCATATGACGGAGGCAGGGCATTTAATGTGTAGGCATCGTTATAAATTGCGTTCAAAATAGGTGTGATTTCGTACTTAAATTCTTTGTAAAAACCTGCGCTGAACCCGTCCGGTCCCGGCGATTTACCGGCATTTAAACTGTCGATAGCGTGCTCCACTTCTGTTTCAGTTATCTTTAGTTCTAATCTCTCTTTCACTTCATCGTCCAGACGCGGTATCGTCGCCAAAAACTTATTCTTAAAAGTGTTAGCGTCTACCGTGTGGGATGCGAAGAGGGTTTGGTAATGGGCGTTGAACGCTGCTTTGATGTGGTCGTTGTCCGCCGCCAAGATACCGCCCCAATCTATTTGGTCGATGTGGTTCCGTTGAGCGTTTGCTTTTTCTAACCCCAGCGCTCGTTTTGATGGCGCCTCCCCTGCAGCTGTGTCTTCTGCCCTTGCCCTCACTAACGCACCTCGATAACGATCTTCGTCTATCAATTCTAGTTTTTGCTTTGTTTTCCGTATATCTTCAATCCATTTCCCCGGCGCTCGAGCTTCCTGTTTAAGCAACGTACGGAGCAGTGTCCTTAACTCCGTCTCTTTCTGCTTTTCCTCAAACCGTATACAGGTTGCCCTCTCTATTGCTTTAATTTTTATAGTTTCTTTACACAGCTCCCACTGTTGCCAAAGGTGCATATTTTTACTTGGGTTTATTTTTTCAATTTCTTCTTTTACTATGCGGGTAAAATGTTCATCCTGCAAGAGTTTATTATTGAATTTCCACATTTCCCACGAAAAAGAATCCCCTCTCTTTACCCATCCAAAAGAACATTTAACTAAACAATGGTCTGAAAACGATACCGGCTCTACTTCATAACTATTGCATTCAGGTAAGATGTCGAGGGATGCATAAATGCGGTCCAGCCTTGCATGACTCGAACCCTGGAAATGCGTGAGCTTTACGGTGCGGGCTCCCTCGAGACACTCTGCCACATCCTCGAGGTTACACTCCTCAACAATTCGCGATAGCACTTCAGTGCTTGCGTCTCGGTATGGCCGCCGGCTTGTCTTGTCTCGCGCACTAAGGACGCAATTAAAATCACCTAGGACGATCAGTTGTCTATCGGTGCAGAGCCGCTGCTGGATGCCTTGGAAAAACTGCGCCCTTTCATCTGCTACATTAGGCGCGTAGAGACAGACAATCCGCCAATCCGTGCTATTCAGCGAAAAATCTAGAAGTGCACACCGGCCCGACTCACAAGAAAAATGACCAAGCACTTCAAGCCCCGGCAACTTCTTCACAAAAAGAACACAGCCAGCCGATGTGCCTACAGCGTGGCTAACCACAGCAAAAAACCTAGGCGTGAAACGTTGCACCATGCTCTCGGTCTCTTCCTCACCGTCAACTTTCGTCTCCTGCACAGCTAATACATCAATATCATGCTCCGTTAAAAGTCGGTACACCTGGCCTTGTTTTCTCTTTCCTGCCAGACCTCTAACATTTAGCGTGGCGACCTTCAACGGTGATGCAGGAGCCATTTTTTAAATACGAAGAAGAGACCGAAAGCACGGTGCTTACCTCTCGCGCCTAGCACAAGGCTAGACGCCTCCGTCCTCCTCGAGCTTCTGGCCGTGCTCGAGAGGCGCCGTGTCGCCGGCCCGCCTCTCGCTCGCAAGGTTTGAGCGAAGCTTCAACGTGGCCCTCCTTGTTTGAGGCGCCTTTGCTGGTGGTTCCTCGGAAGTAGGCGTTGCCTCCTTGTCTCTGCCGGTGCTGGTGTCTGCATGTGGGCGTTTCCCGGGGGAAGCGGCCGTGGTCGTCCGACCACCGCAGTTGTGCCGGTGAACCTCGCTCACTTCCTTTGCTTCTGCGTCCTTGGGAGCCGGCAGGCTCTCCGCGTCCGCTGAGGTCTCCTCGCTTGGCTGTGGCAAATTCACCGTAGCCGGCGCGAGCTCTGGCTTATCGGCAAGGGGGGCGTCGCCACTCGGAGTCACCGAGGTGCCCTGCGACACGGGAACCTTGTCCAGCACGTCGGCACCCTTTGCTGCTTCCTCAGCCTCGGCGACGTCCATCAGCTCCCTGTTGTCGTCCTTCGCACCGAGCCCGGTCGCTGACGCGTAGGTGCGGACGCAGTCCTCGTCCGCGTGTCCATAGCGCCTACACTTGGAGCACCTGGGCACCTTGCAGTCACGGCGAACGTGGCCTGTGCCGTGACACCGCAGGCACTGCATCGGCCGCCCGGGAACCACCACGAGAGCCAACTCGCCGGCGACGCGAAGCTGGTGGGGCAGGTCGTCCACCTTCATACCTGGCTTCAACTTGAGCAGCACTGTTCTCGTGGTGGATCCCTTTTCCTTCATTCCAACGACGCGCCAACGCTCCCGCGTCACCTCGGTCACGTTTCCGAACGCCGCGAAAGCAGTCCGGATGTCCTCGTCTTGGACACCGTGTAGCATCCAGTGCAGGCGTAGCTTCACCTGCTGGTCTTCAGGGTCGAATATGAGGCAGCGGCGTCCCTTGACTTCCAGCTCCTTTAAGGCGGCCAGCTTCTTCGCGGCTTCCGTGCTGTTCATGGTTACCGCCCACACATGGTTGATTTGGTACGCCCCCAACGCCACGACGTCAGGGAGCGCACCGACGTTAGCGAGGGCATCCCTGAAGTCCTCGACCCTGTAGGGCCTCATACGCACGTCGCCGTGCAAAAACATCGTGTTTAACACAACACGTCCGGTGGGCAGGGTAGGCAAAACGATCTCGTAGTCCTTATCTTCTTCGGCGCTAAACCTGTTTCCGCGGCCAGCAACGGCCGCTATCGCCGCTCCGACGGAGCTCATGATTCCGCGTCCGTACACTGCGGTGGCCGGAAGTAGAATTGCAATGATACTACTTACCTTTGCACTGAGCGTATAAAACGTCTGTTCGAATCCTCTTTTTCTGATCCTTTGACTAACCTTTTTCTGTTTTTTATTTTAATTCGCAACGTTAAAATACCCTACCAAGATCATTCCGGGGAGCTGTTGCCCTTTAGGTTGCATTGTGATGTTTTTAATTCCGAATAGCCGCAAAAAGTGACGGCATGACAATGGTAACACTGTACAATTAGCGTACCCGTAATCCTTTCCTGCCTTGAGTGAGTGTATGTTACCTTTAGATTGCGTTCAGAGACACCTCTTGATAACAACCACCGTTTAACCCGCTCAGAGGCAACCAGAGTGGAGAAAGAAGTTGCGGGACCCTACCGTTGAGGAGACGGAATTACGCCGTTTGGTCGCCAGATTTTTGTTTTCAATGAATGACGACAAGAAAAACACTACAGCGTTAGATATAGCAAACACTTGATGTATGAAGGAACGTTAAAACAATCTTGATAAGCTCAAAAATAGGCTATAGAATGAGCCAGGGAGCCCTCAGTGCTGCTGATGTAACCAATGTTTATTTTCTACTGTAGCGAATTAACAAAATGAATACGACTGAAGACGGGCTAGATCAAAAGAGGATAAATCTACATAAATAGAATGTACCTGAAACGGAGGGTTAGAGAGTCCTTAAAATTCCTACTCATCCAACGTGTGGCTCCAGCGCATCCAGCGCACGAACCGGCAGTTCTGCTCCTTTCATCCTTACACTGACTGCCAGTTTTTATCCCCATTCTTTTTTTCTTCTCTTTTATATTCAGCATCTTCTTTTTAATTTTTTTTAGTTAGCTTCAGCCAGTTTTCTTGGCTTCTTTTTTTCTCTAGTTTTTGTTTCTCCCCACCGCTCTTCCTTTTAATGTCTCTTTAGGCTTGACATGGCTTCTACTTTATCGCTTATTCTTCTATCCTATTGTGTCTGTTCTCTTGCTCCTGGACATAGCCTTCTTTATACTCTGTGCCTGTCAACGCACCGCGCGAACACTAGAGCGGCGCCGTCGAGTAAAGTTGCGCGGTTCCCTCGCTGAGGGCGCCGCTGACGTAGGGGTCGAGGCACGTCGAGGCGCACGGGTCGCACGGGTACGAATGTCGGCGCGGGGCGGGAGCGCTGTTATTCGCCAGTGGGATAACTGTTCCTAAACATGAGTCGTGCATATTCAGCATATTTACTTATAAGGCCGACATCCACTAAGCATAACAAGTGATCATGATACTTGTTAGGCAATAACACCAACGCTATATGACATTTTATGTCAGGCAGTTTCAAGAAATTGCGCATGGCTCGAAAAACTGCATGACTGCTCCGCTAGCACCAATGGTAACAGAAAAATTACAATGCTAGTCTACACTGCAATAAAACAAAATTTAAGAAGAAAGGCACCAGCATTTATTTACACATTTCACAACAGCAATTGTGCTTCAAAAGTACCATGTAGAAGTGGTGTGATGAATAGCTGCCACAAGTAGGGAAAAAAGTTCACGGGGACTGCTGTCACTGATAGCACTTCAGAAGACAGCTTGATTTACAGATGATTGGAACAACTGCATCGCAGTATGCCATTGAGATCTGTAAGGAGAACAATTTTGGTATCAGCTGTTACTTTCAATGATTCAGCGCGTCGTACAAACGTTTTTTTTTTTTTAGCTAGAAAAACAAGGAAAGAGAAATATACGCGTTGCATCTTTTTGTTTCGATCACTCCAAAATAATCGTCACAATAGGCAAAGCTCGTGTTTTTATTTTTTCACAGAATTGCGTAGTTAGCGAAACAAAAAATACTGCGCTGGAGCAGATGTAACATACCACACAGACGAGCTAACCAGGGAGGAAGTTCGCATCGCAGTCCAGAAAATACACATGCACATTTAATATTATTATTACCTTACTGACGCGTAATAACACTCACTTCTGGTGTTGTCATTATTTCTCACATGCCTTAATGCGGTTGAGTGCGAGAAGGGAACCTAATATAGGCTTTGCAAGATTTGGTTTAACTCACTTTAAAGTAGTCATCTTCACAATAGGTAAATCTTGTGTTCTTATTTTATCACAAATTTTCGTAATTAGCGTATACTGCAGAAAAAAAAAAAGCTTCGCAGGAGCACACTAACACACTACGCAGACGAGCTAGGCAGGGAAGCAATTAGCATTGCAGTTCAGAAAGCACAGGTGCGCATCTAACATTACTATTGCAGCATTGACGCTTAAAAAACACATTGGTGCTGTCACTATTTTTTACAAGCCTCAAATCAGCTGAATACTACGCAGCGATCGCCGGAAGGACAAAGCAAAACTGGCACTTACCAGTTGGTGCAATGCTGTATTCCTGCAACACCCGAAGACAGAGAAAAGTAGAAGCATGACCTTGCACACAGCAGAACAGTCCACGAAACAGCGAGACAGCGGCAGCACGTGGCTATCCGGACCGCTTTGCAACACGGCGCACCCGGAACACTCACGGCGCACCCGACACTCGCCTGGCGAAGGTGACCCTACGTCGTTGTCGCCATCTCTCGCCAGCCAGCGGCGTAACTTGTCAACGGAGGAGGAGCGGCGGCGACGGCCGCGGAGCGCGGAGTTGACAGGCACAGAGTGTATAAATGAGGCTATGTCCTGGATTGCCATGACCTCTCGTTATCTCTCTTTTTTCTCGGTTGGCTTGGCTCTCAGTTAGGCTAACCAGGCTAAGCTGGGTCTTTTTCTTTCTTCTCTCTTTTTCTGTTGCGTCGGCTGTACGATTTCTGCAGCTACACCTGTTTTAAATATGTGGATACTTCATGCAGGCTCTTATGAAAAACCTTCGCCAAAGAACGAGAAAGAAGTGCTGCTCTGAATACTCCTTCATGGTGATATCATCACAATATTACACACCCCAGCTATCCTAGGTGGTATAAAACCTGCGCTGCTTTTCTTTCTCCCGCAAGGCGACAAGTGGCCTGTGTGCAAGGCTTAACAGCTGTGGACAAGGGAAAAAACCTAGGGACACGAGCCGCCGGCGAAACGAAGTCAGAGGGGGGTTAGATGGAGATGGTATGAAAGCGTTTCTGCTGCCAGAGAGCTATTTACCAATCGATGTGGATAGAGAAAGAGGGGGAGGGGAGAGAGCTCGCTTGACTGCATGTGCCGTAACACAGACGTAAAGCCGCGATGCCGTTGGGAGCCCCGAAGAGACGCGACGCATGAGTTGGTAAAGAATTTGCCATCCAGACAGCATTTGTTGCCGCTGCTGTCGGGAACGGTGACGAGATCGGAGGAAAAGTCAATTCTCAGCGAAGGGAAACAGAAGAGGATAGATATGAAGGGAGGAGGACTATGGAGCAGACTCTGATCGGCTTGTAAAGAAGCGAACAGGGAGTGATGACGCACTTATTGGACCAGCCCTGGGTTTGCTACGTTTGTAAAAGTATCACTTGGGAGTGCTTACTTCGAGTCTTCCTGCCTAGCTGCGAGCTCGAAGAGATCGGAGCGGGTGCTTGCCAGAACATCTCGGAGCGTACCCAGAAGTAAGGTTTCGCTTCGGCGCGGCCCGTTTCACCGATGCATGACGTTCTTGTGAGGATGTTGGAAGCGCCTGAATTACAGTCCAATAACTTTTAGCGAATGTTTCGTGAGCAAGAGGCGATATGCTTAGTAAAACTTTATAAACTTCGCTGTTGTTAAGGTAGTGCCGTACTTATTGGCTTCCACGCCATTTGCTGAAGATTGCTGCTCCCAAGAGGGGCTTCGCTTTTTCCGACTCTATTCTAAGAGGACTTCATAACCAAGCTCCAGTGCTTTTTATGTGCTTTCTGACGAGGGCAGTAAATGATATTACAGTCGGCTTGGTAATCTTAATACAGTCAGCTTGCTTCATTTTTGTTGAGTGTGTGCACCAGTCAGTTTTATCTTCTTTTCTTTATTTATTTCAGAAGTCATAATGGTAGCGAAAAACATGCTGATTAGCACTAATATGAAAGGAGAAGAAGAAGGGAGAAGTATGACGGTTTTATTGCTTTCCTAGCGCTTTACCATAATTTTTGCGCTTTCTTAGCGCTTTACCATAGTTTGTTCGGCCTTCCTCACAAGCATGCTTCTTCCAGGTGTTATTTGAGTGGTGGATCGGCAGGGCACTTATTGGTCGGCAGTTAGTACAATGTCACAATTCCACATGCCGCTGTCGATTTTTTCGGAACTGCCAACCTGTGGAAGCACTTTGGAGATGGGAATGAAACTCACCAGGACCTTAGATACCGAGTCAGGCCATGTACTTGTAGGTAAATCAGGCTTGTTTATACGGGTTATGTAAAGCAGGGTTATATATATATATATATATATATATATATATATATATATATATATATATATATATATATGTGGGGTTGTTTTTCTCATAATATTGCAGGTTACGACCGTGCAGTAATCAGTATATACGGCCCCAGGGGCCGGCTGAATACTAAAGTGATAACATATTGAATTTGAAATTAGCCTTACAACGCTAATTGTACAATAAATTAATAGTGCTATTCTTAGGCACTGATTTTTGGCTTGAGCGGCGTTGCCAGAAATAGGGTAGCTCAGGGGGCCTCCCTGTCACACCTCACACTATGCAAGGGGAGGCGCAAGATTCTGCTCTGCGTTCCAGAACCCGTCAGGGTCATCCAGAACACAGACATCTCGGACAGCGTGGCAAATGTCAGTATTTGGGTCCTCATAGATCCATTGAAGCTACCGCGTCAGAAACTTAAAGGGCGAATATTAAGTCTGCGCGGGACAGGGAGTGTGCCCTGAGTGACTACATTATTGCAATTGCCATAGGCCACCTGTGGTACAAGAATTTGCTCGCCTTAGCACGTTACAGGTGTGTACCGACAGGGCCGCTTTATCATAGTGGCACTGGCTTACCTTGGACCGAGTACTCTGCCCTGTCTGCCGCTGACCGACAACATTGTTCGGAACATAGACGTCTCGGAAAGAGTGAAAAATGGCAGCGTTGGCATCCTGAGGGACCTCTTATCGCTACCACGTTCTACACCTAAATCGACTCTTAAGTGTTTGCAAGAGAAGGAGGGCACCCTGGGTGGCCACCGTATTGAAAGTTCCTGCTCGGCCTCCGGCAACGTTCCATAGCCGTACGAAACATCAATGCCTCTGAAAATTTGCTGAACGGCAGCATGGCGATCTCGACGGCCCGTTAACGTCATGGACTGCCAGTACTAGTGTGGCACTAGACGTCGCGCAGAAATTCCCGCGTCGGCGCTGTCAGCTTGTAAATGGCAGCTGACATGGCCGATCGCTGTTCTTCTATGGTTTGTGCGACTTAAAGAGAACACATTATATCAAAGCTTTGAGGAGCTGGAAATCGGGGTTGCTTATTTAAGGTGGCAAGGCGGAATAATAGTCACCCTTCTTGTGCTCTTGGATCCTGAGTCAGGCACGATACTCCTAGGTCAACCAGGCACGTTCGTACGGCTTGTTTAAAGCAAGACTTTATATGTCGGTTGGCAGCCTGCGACCTATAGAATATGGTACCTTATAGTAACCTAACACTATCGCGTCATACCTCTTAATTCTGAGTTTAAGTGTCCCCTGTAATTTTTCTCGAGGCCATCCTATACGACGTCCCTGATAGCCTATGTTGGTTGGAAAGTCAGCCTTTGAAAACAAGTCGAATGAAACTAAACATAGAAGCAACCGCGCTGGTACAACGGAGTGGTTAGGGCGCTCGACTACTCTTCCCAAGGATGCGGGATCGAAACGCAACCGCGCCGGCAACTTTTCGATGGAGGCGAAACGCTCTGCGCCCGTGTGCCGTGCGATGCCAGCGCACGTTAAAGAATCCCAGGTGGTGAAATGTCCGGACCCTTCCAGTACAGTGTAGGTCATAGCCTGAGCCGCTCTGGGACGTTGACCCCACAAACCACATCAGCCAAACTTTGATGGAAAATGAAGCTCCTTAAACCCTAGAACAAAATATACATATGTTGCGATGGACAGCCCACTGCAGACTACTGAAACAGAAAATTATAGCTCTGCAGCCCTTAAGTGCGTGGATTCGTTCATTTTTTGCTCTGACTACAGGCGGGAAATGGCTACGGACAAACGCACTGATAGTACACATGTATTGTCTCAGTGGGTTGAAATATATTGCCTCGTTGGGGATCGTAGTAAAAGAACTATTCATTCCATTTCCAGCGTGTTCAGAAGTGCAGCAGTCCCCTACGAGTCCGACAAGAATGGAAGAAATCAGATCGAAACTGTAAAATATGCGGAGTCGATAACACAGTCTGATGCGGTCGTTAAGCTTTGTCAGATTTCTTTTATGTTTGAAGTTGGAAGTTTGCAGAAGTTTTCTTCTGCTTCCAAAGCTTCCAATGCCACAAACAATGATTTGAGAATAACAATATTCAGTAAACGTAGCCTTAGCACCGGTCGTAGAGACCAAAACAAACTTTAGAAGTGGGAGGGCTCCCGAGAACACATTTCAGCAATCATAAGCATTGATTTATATTTTCATTGCATTAGTACTCATATCAGGACTTCTAGCAGTGTCCCTGATGTGTATGAGTCTTTACGCTGGTGACCACGAAAGTCGACGCTGCCGTAGGACGGAACGCGCATGCAGTGATAAATCAAGATCGCAATCTATTTCCGTTTGTACTACTAAGAAAGGATGGTAAAACACAGACGAAAAAAACAGTACGAAAAAAAGGGGTCCCAAGATACACCGGGATAAAAAACATTTCAGTCTGATTGTTATAGCTGTGTAGTAGCAGCAGTATTGCAAAGCTAAACACGGGCTATGCCAAGCTTACCGGCCGCATGTGAGCTTCAAAACTTTCACCGACCTTGACCAACATGTAAAACATGTATGGTTGTTAACTTCTAGCAAAAAAAAAAAACGGTGCATGAAGGTACCACAATTGCATGTTTCAGAATTTTCATAGTAAATATCCGCTTAAAAATTTACCACTGGCTCTTTCATTCATTCTGAAAGTTTCAGTTATAGCCCATAAATTTTGCCGACATTTTCTAGTGCGTATGTATTAGCAGAGTTTGAGTAACATTCATTATCAAGCGTGTCGACTAAAGTTCCCGATGCAATATTTGGGAGGATTAAGGCCTAACAAAGGACCCGCTCAAGGACCATATCATAAACAATATTTTACCGCGTACAAAATTGAGACGATTCTCAAATATAGCTGACGCCAGTAATATTCGAGCTCAGACTCTGGCACACCCAATAAGAAAGCCGCTACATCGGGAATAAATTGGCATGAAAAAAAAAAGGCAAAAGCACGCAAACAAACGCTAGAAGCGCATCTAGGAAGTTGTTGTGCTGACTCGTCGAGTCACCCGAAATCACGCGAGCTGGAAAGGCTCTGCATATTGGTTCCACGCGAACGCCGGATTGCTTTGTCAATCGATCGCAAACACGCGCCTAGCTTCCAATGTAACACAACAACCAAATAACAAATACGTCACATCGAGGAGAAGACAGGGAGGACTAAAGAAGGCAAAAGGAGTGCAAACATGCACACATGTTTGCTTTTCATACGACATGCTGTCCCGTCACAGGCCGTTTTTCTGTGGCCAAGAAAGACACACGTCAATATGGAGACCCAATGTGTATGCTGCGGTATTTTGAGCGCTTATCGTGTCATGTGGACGAAGTGTACGATTGCAAGCCCGAAAAACTGTTTTGCTTTCTCAGAGTTTGTCACCCCTCAAAAAGTATAAATAATTCGGCTTGCAGTGACAGCGCCCAAGTTCAGGGTCTCGTAAGCAAAACCTTCCCCTAAGCTTTGTCCCCTCTCCACTGTAGAGAAAGCAAGTGCCGGTTTGGGCGCAGTGCTTGTTGTGTTAAATTATGTCGCTTTCCATCCTGTCCGTCTTCTCCAGTGAGCGCTTGCTTTGTGAAGTACGTTGAGATCAGTGGAATGCGAATAGAAGGGACCTTATTTAAAAGCAGCGCTTTCCATAAGAGTCTTCAACTAATTCTTTTTAATTGTTGCAAAGAGATCATGCGGTTGAGAATCCAATCAAAATTTACCGGTTACTTGTAGCGAAATAGCAATAGCCATGGGCGTAAATTTCTTCGAGGTAAATTTTATCATTGTATTGTATAGCAATACAACAATTGTATAACAAGGCGATTTCAGTCGTAAGCAGATATATGTCAAATTGTACATTGTGGCACGTTATCTAGATTTATATATACTGCTGTGCGGGCTCAGTTGAAATTTTGGCGGAGGGTACACTGTATATTTCATTGTCGCTGCTCTACATCCCCAAACAGTAAAATAATTAAAAAAGGCAATGCAGAAATTAAAGTGTTCTTTGCACCTCCCTACAATAATTTGTTTTTCATTGTACGTTCTACCAGCACAAGAACTCTAGTAATACTTAAGCCTGGTAACAAAGAATGTCCACCTACTAAAACCGTACCGATCGAGGGAGCAGAGCGGGAGCAATGTTGCTAAACTCAAGTCCGTAAGGCAGTACTATATCAGTGTTCAGATGACTAGCCGAGCTTCCGTAAACCATTAATACAGAACACAATGTTTTCTTGGGATCATGACTCGAACGATAATATATACCAGCCTTACGGTTGTGATGAAATCCAAGAGAGGAGGTAATTAATAGTGATGCCAAGTTCGGCTTTTTACCACACTGTGGTTTCACGGTGGTGAGTGAACTTGATGCAAAAAAAAAAAAAATATAGAGAGAGAGCAGGGAAACAACAAGTACTCACAAGACCTCTGTTCTTATCGGAGCAGGAAGAGTTCAGAGTGGTCAACAATGCAATTGCTGTGGTAGAACCAAATCGAAGTTTGTTGTCTGCTAACTAATGCAGCCCGGTGAAGTCGCAGCACGAACTTTTTTTTCCATATTTTTGGAGGGAAAGCAATAAGGTGTGCGTTATTGTTTATTCAAAAAGCTTCAAACGACCAAGAATTGTTAGGGCAACTACATATGGCAAACAATAGTTATCATATAACATGTTTAAGAATATCGGCATAAATTAGCCTGAGCTACTAGTGATTATGGGTATGAGATTTCAGCTTTCATTAACAAACCTCTCACACGATATGACATTGCCATCGACAAATTCGTACATTGGTTTTATTTAAGGCGTCTACCCAGGTCCACGCGGCAAAAAAAAAAAAAAAAATATGAGATTGGGAACAGAGATGTAAGCCGTGATACAGCAAGCTACAAAGAAAACAAAAACTCCTTCAGCAAAGGAGACTTACCCGAATACTCAATTTCACAACATGCTTCACAATGCTTAGTGGGATTTTGGAAGATGCAGCGTGCGATGAGACCAATCTGTCCTGCTCACATCCAGGCCCGTCAGCGAATGTGCACATTAAATATTCCGCAGGTGTCGAGGAATATAAATTAGCATACCGCATTAAGAGCTGAGCCGCTTACTCCCCTGATCAAGAACAAAAACATATCGCCCGTTTTTTTCTACAGAAAACTTGACTTTTAAAAATAAAGGACCTTCGCACAGCTTAATTACCGCGCTTGACAAGGCAGCGCAGTGAAAACACGCTCGACCTTATCCATAAATTTAAGCTGAAACTAGACTGCTAAAACGTCGTTCCTCATATTCAGTAAAAATAGAGAGTCTGAAATAAATAAAAAGTGTCCCTTCTTGTTGGCAGATTATCATGGCGTACTACAGCCCCCTCGACTTGCATAATGAGTACGAGACAAGAAGATAGCAACACCTAACTTCTTTGACTTGCAAATGTCCTCTGCGGCACGTGTCTTAACATCTCCTCTGTTCCTTTCAAAGTTCTCTATATTGCTAATTTACATAATTTCCTCGACCACAAGTGTACCGACATTTCACCACTGTTACGCCGGATAGACGAAACGTCTCAGGAAGTGACATGAAACACTCATTTTCTTCAGCGTGAACATCACTTCAGAGTGACAATGAAGAGTAAAATTAAAATTTCTAGCGAAGTTCTTATAAGTCAAAAAAGAGCTAAAACAGAACTGCATGTATACACGACACAATCTTCCTCGTAAGTAAAAGCTCCATGATCCGTAAAGGATACCCCAATGTGAAAAATGCACATTGGGTTACCTGTGTGACCCGGTTAAGGAAGTTTCGAAACTGTGCGCGCATTTTTATCATGCAAAAGAAGACGCGAAAAGACAGCCCAAATGTGTGAAGGCGAAAAAATCCTGTCCTCGTGGAGCCACAGGCGGCCAGTTTTGTTTTATCACAGTCGAATGCCTTTATAGCGATGCGCTTGGGACCTGTAAAATCCTTCGTTATACACATCATTTCATTGCAAAAGTCGCGGACCGTTTAGCGCTCAATAGAGCTATAGCGACTACTCTTGCGCCATTCATCAAATATTTAGAAAACTCTGCCTTAAGCGCACTTTTCTTTTTATTTTTTTTTGCGTCGGTCTGCGGTTAACATGACTACTGCGGAATTTGAAATTTCCGGAGCGCTCTTTGCACTCCGTAACTCACTGGTGGCTGCGGAGGGCAATAACAGCGCCGCTACACACGCTCGTTGTAGAGGAGCGAATCAGCCATCCGGGGTGCCAAAATTCCTTCGTTGTATAGGCGAATTCGTTGTACTGGTCTTCGTTGTAGAGGCATGCACAAAACATATTAAAGAAAGACATGCCGCCGGAATCTACAATATCATTCGTTATACAGGTCATTTCACTGTAGATGCGTTCGTGGTAAAGGCGGTCGACTGTATATGCTTTTGTTTCTGCACTGCGCAAATTGAAGCTATGCGTTTTGCATGCCGACGTGGTGCTGTTCATGTGCCAGTTTGCAAGGGCGGTGCAGCCGGGAGAGTCCAAGCTCTTCGCGGAATACGTTCATGCCTTCTCAAGCTGTGTCGAATTTAAATATTTAATATGACTTTTATATATCATTGGGTAATGTGTTTATTATGCAGGTTAAACCTGAATGCAGTCGTTTGAAGTTGTCCTACAGTACCACGGACAGGCAGTATTATTTTCCAGGTCTTGTTGCTTGGTGAGAAGAGGAAAGCGTGTAAAAAAGCAGGTTGTATACTCTAAAAGGACATGGGGACCCATAAGATATTCCGCAAATATTAATTTTGGGTAATAAATAAGTCATAAAGCAAACAAAAACGTAAATCCTCCAGGATCTCAACATGAGATCTTCAGAGTTCTATACTGCTCTCTTAACCAGTGCGCCTGTCGAAAGCTGGAACAGTTTGCATTATTATAACTTATGGACGGTAAGTGCTTTATTTTAGAAAGTTTTCTCAATTTCGATTGGAATTGTCATTGGCGTTAACGATTGCCCTAAGCGCTCTGAATCGTTTCGTTAATTATTGGATAGTGACAAAGATGTCCGGCTTCTTTAGTAAGCGTACGATGTTGCTGAAACATTTTTTGAAAATTTTAATTTATAAATTGCTGTTTTGTCGTCGTCTTCATATGCACACAATTCTTGCTACGCACAAAGCTATCTGGCGGATCATTCTGCGGCATAACGCGTACTTCACCTTCACATGTGCCCTGCGCTGGGATGCTGACAATTTAGGAATATGTCACCTAAGGTGTAAGCACCCAATGAGCGGTCGAAAGAAGGGCAGCTGCGTTGCTTCATATTAAGAAATACAACAAAAAAGGAAACGGAGGAACTTTCGCAATACAGGCACTGTGCTCTATTTTTTTCTCTTCCGCCACAATGAATGCTTAACATCTAGCTAATTTTAAAAATTCCCGTGCATAGTAGCCTTTACTCGTAAGTCGGGACGGGGGCGCAGCGATATCTGCAGCTTCACTCATATATAGCTTTGCTTCCTGCAGACACTGCCACCTCGTCGGCTCTTGGACATTATTGATAGCCTACTAATTGAGCCGCCTCATCTTTAAAAAGCGAGGGCGGTGGTCACTGAGTGCAGACCGACGTTTGCCGTGAGGAGTTTTGTAATCGAGCACGGGAACAGGATTTATGGCAAGTGCAAACGAAGTGATGGATCCGGCCAGCGCCGCGCACCAGTAATTGCAGAGTCCGCGTTTACGCTATAATTTCTGTCATTTTCCCCTACTTCGTCCCGGAGGACAATTTGGTTTCAATCACAGTGATAGTGGGAGAAGCTGCAATTTGAAATCGAAATATAGCAGCAATACTAAAAAGAAAGCCTAAAATTACTGCGTCGCCCATAATCGAGAATAGATGGGTATGAAATAGCTACGAGCATAGCACGTGGTCGACGGGGGCGAGCAGTCTTCTGCTGTGGCATAAAACTCGCAAGGTTATCGCTTTCGTCAAGATGCTCTCTACCTCTTCTTTCACGAGGCTCCGTTGTTCGCCTTAAGCAGCAGTGACGGTGACGACATTGAAGTCTATCACGATTCAGAAGTGTACGCAGTCACTACGCTTGGCTGACAAAAATGTAAGAGAATCAGTGCATATGAGAGCTCATCGAGTTTCATTCAACAATCTGCTAACGAGGAAAATCCTTGGGCGGACTCCGCAACGCAGTAACGGTTTTAATTCCAATGGCCCGATTGCTCTTTGAACGGCTGCCGCATCGACCGCCGACGTCGGGGGGTGTTCTACACGTGAATTTGTAGCCCCGTCGCACCATCATTGGGAACGGAGGGGAAGCCGTAGAGAGCGGAGAACTCGTCTCTTTAAATCTCGTTCTTTGCCAGGACGCAGACATTCGGTGCAAGTTCACCTCCATCGAAACGCAGCCACCGGCGATCGCGACCGCCGGCTGCTCGGCTGCTGTGACTTGACGGCGCAACGAGCCTTGGTCGAGGAACCTCAGGCCTTGACCGACTTCAATAGGCTCCTTTAAGAGGGAGCCCACCTAATAATTGTAAGAGGCGGCCTCTTAAGAACCGATCCCGTACCCTCCCATCATGCCTGTATATATAAAAAAAAGAAATGTGTTTTATCATCATCGTTGCAGGCGAAACGAAGAGGAGTCCGTGTACTGTGAGATGTCAGTGCACGTTAAAGATCCTCAGGTGGTCGTAATTACTCCGTGGTCTTCCACTGCGGCTCCTCTTTCTCTCTTTCCACTTTCATTTCAACTTTCCTCCCTCCCTCTACGGCACGGCTCAAGTGTGCACAGAACAAGTGTTACAGATACTGGGCCTTTCGTTTCCTGTGAACCAATTAATATTATATTATGATGACGAAGAATCGTTGGCCGGATATTCATTAAGGGTGTTCGCTCGGCGTCATCTCAAGGTCGCCAACAACGAAAGCCAAAAGCCTTTCATAGCCTGAGTCGCTTTGGGACGTTAAACCCCACAAACCAAACCAATCATGCTTAAACATTTGCCCTATATAAAACATGAGTTGAATATAAACGGCCACGCGTCCATCGACGTAGTTAACTTTGCAATGCCTATAGCTGGTATGCACTGGCGCCAACATGGCACCCAACCACGCCACCGGCGTCATTTGTAGCGAAATCTACACTATAGGGAGAAGACGCGAATTTCGTCATGCCTATCATAGACCACAACTACGCATGCTCGGTAGTCATGGCAACCAGCTGCGCCATTCCACAGGTGTTCCGCCGCTGCGTCGACTCGTGCCGCGACGTGCTGCGTTATGCAGCCACGCTTTTCATGCGCGAGCTATTCACCGGTCCCTTCCGCTGCCCCGAGTGTCTTTTTCCCCGTCTGACTCCGTATGAAAACGTGACTAACTGCGCAGCTGAACATATAAACCTGAGCGTGTGCGCTTGCCAGTCAGATGCGTCATAGATGAAGCGGACGGCGAGCGCGCTTACAGTGCGTGGCATCTTCGGAGAAGCTGCTTACGACGACCCGGAAATCATTGGTTGGCGTGAAGACAGTGTACAAATGCAACATGACACGCATGCGAGACGCCGGAAGAGTAGGAAGAAAGTCTCGCCAACAAAGCACAGCGACTTACAAAGCGAAGGTCGGCAGCATGCCAAGCAACGAGAAATAGCTTGAAGAACCGGGGAGAAGCCAGAAGCTACACTCCCAACCCTCCTAATTTCTTAATTGCTCAAGCAAATAGAGACCGAGAGCCATCCCTTGAATAAAAAAAAAGGCTTTATTGATTGATTAATTTACTGCGCGCATGCATTGTATAGCTGTGTAGGTCAGTTTCGTGTGGGCATGACTTTGTCGGCGCTGTAAAAGAGAAAGTAACTGGTATATCGGAAAAAGGATGGTACCATAGGATAGAGCGCCAAGGAAAGGTGAGGAAGGGACAAAATGGTTGATGTGGTTTAGTTAGGCATTTAAGCATATTATTAGATCTAATAACAATATTATCGGTGCACAGAAAGGGAAATGGGCAATGTCTGTCACACCTCGCGCCGTAAAAGAAGGGAGGAAGAGGGGAGTGAAAGCAGAAATAGTGAAAGGGGTGCCGTAGCGGAAGGCTCCGGAGTAATTTCGACCACCTGGGGATCTTTAACGTGCACTCATATCGCAAAGCACACGTACGCCTCTTCGTATGGCCTCAATCGAAAATGAATTGATTAGAGCCTTTACATAAAGAGTGCCTATCTGTCACTCGCGGAAGAGGAACTAGTTGGTTTATCGAAAAAAATTTGCCGGTGATTACGTTACTTTCTAATGCGAAATTTGAGCGCAGCTCATCAACTGTTTCACCTTTTCGATTGATTGAGGCAAAGATTTCGAGCAAGACATATATGTACAATTACAGACAACGTTTTTAATTTTTCACACATATTGTAAGGCTACATAATATAAGACTACTTCTACTTTCGGAAAAAAGGGTAGTGCTATGTATTTAATTAGTACAACAATCCTTTCAAATGTAGTTAGCACTACGCAAGTATTTGACTGACAACATGCAGTGCTCCTGCAGCCTTCATGTCCGAGAAAGTTGAACGTTTCAAAGTGCTGTGAACCATATGTGAAACAGAGCATAGAAATAACCAACTGACTCCCTTGAGTTGTATATGATAAAAATAAAGAAAAATAGCATCGCAAACTGCGAAGTCAGCAGTGATGCACATCATAATAGGGCTGGCTCGTTGCTGCCGAATGTTGCCCGTTCAAAATGCCGGTTAAAGCGAATGCTTCGTTTTCATTGTTCACTTCTGATGATGAATGGCTTTTCGATCCTTATAACTTAACTTTGACGTTTGAAGGGGAAGGTATCTTCACGACCTCGAAGCTACCCTCAGAAAGAAAGCTAAGTGATTCCCTGTATATCGTACTATCCTCACCAATCAAACACCTTATTTGCCACTTCTGTTTTTCTTGTGCGTGGATCCACTTCTATCGACAATGGACCGCCAAAAGCAGAAGGGGACTACGAATAAGTAGGAGGAACAGCTTCCCGGTGAAACGGCGGCTTCTTTCTCGAAAACACTTGATCCTTTTGCGCGCCACAGAATATCTTTCGAGCCTCGCGTAAAGATAAAGTAGAGGTGAATCAGTTGTGCTGAAGCTGTAAAATAATAGTAGTGGGCCCTGAAAACACACACGTAAAAGATGGATCAGAAACCAGAATTCCGACAACAAGGCATTGATAAATGACCGGGTTAAAGCACGGAGACATCCTCTACTGAATCTCGCTGCCTTCCTAGACTTGCGCTCTTTCACAAAGGCAAAGCAAGTAAACAAACGGACAAAAAAATCCCAGCGAAGGTCAGTGCTGAGGAGTTCCATTACGAAATGTGTTTTGTCTCCCTGCGGATTGGAAAGCCATCCAAGTGTGCAGGTCTCGATAGCACGATTCTTCGTTGTGCTAAGAGGCTGGCGCTTCTGTTCCCTCGCGTCAGCCTGAGCTCGAAAACCTCCCTTGGGTGTTCTCTCAGGTAATTTTTTTTTCTCTGCGTTCCTCCACTTGGTTTTATTTTAGTTTTGGCAATTTCCAAACTTCTGAGCGCGTTTTGTTTTCGTTGATAATCTTCAGTTCTTTGTTTTGCCGTGGCCTTTATCGGTTGTCCAAAGCTGAGTAGGAGTGCTCGGCATCAGATAGCCGTCTAACTATGGTGCCTGCTTGCTATCCTTTTCTAGTTACTCTAGCTGCCGTAATTCGGTTCATTATCCCACTGAACGGCAAGACAGGATTTTTTGTTTGCTACTTTCAAAGCCGAATTTGGTCATTTAATTTACTTTCACAACCAGTTATACATTTTAGTTAACGCCGAAGCGTGAAATTACCAGCTACAGTTAAGCAGTAAAGCGGTGTCCCCGAGAGATCCCTACATCAGCTGTGTTAGTGCAGGTTTGGTTAGTAAAGTTCTGCATTACGCTCTACTGTTTAGGTGCATATATATATATATATATATATATATATATATATATATATATATATATATATATATACCCCGCCGGGGTATATATATATATATATATATATATATACCCCGCCGGGGTGGCGCAGTGGTTACGGCGCTCGACTACTGTTCCCAAGGACGCGGGATCGAATCCCGGCCTCGGCGGCCACTTTTCGATGGAGGCGAAAAGCAAGGCGCCCGTGTGCTGTGCGATGTCAGTGCACGTTAAAGAACCCCAGGTGGTCGAAATTTCCGGAGTCCTCCACTACGGCGTCTCTCATAGCCTGAGTTGCTTTGGGACGTTAAACCCCACAAACCAACCAACCAACCATATATATATATATATATATATATATATATATATATATATATATATATATATATATATATATATATATATATAGCATGAAAACATGTATTGACATATATTGAAAATATTGAAATAAACACTGAAGACGTACAGTCGCGTTTGTCGTAATGTTTTACTTTCCTGAGCAAACTGACCCATTGAATCCTCTACTGAATATACCGGGTGTCCCAGCTAAATTAACATAGTTAGCGAATTAAGCATTTTTGAGACAAAAAGATTGGTGGTGGCTTAGCTTGGTTAAGCTTGGATATCAGAAGCGAAAAGCTTCGGCGATGCCATGGCCTAGCTTGTGGTTCCTTGGCGTAGTTGTGGCTTACCTTGGGGTTCACGGTTGCACCTTATAGATATTCCATGGCTAACATCACTGTGAAATATTGATTACAGCAGCACATTACATAGGATTAAACTTTATTCCGATTCCACATTATCATCATCGTTACACTTCAGTATAGACATAAACACAGCCCGGTAAAAGCGTGCGTCACCGGCTAAAAATCAACCGGCGAAGTCGCAGCGGCGGTTGCGGTGGCAGCGGTGGCTCCGATCACCTGAGCCTCTCCTGTGACGTCACGTGGTTTGCGCATGTGCAGCTGTGGCTTTTATTGTGAAAGCATTGCTACGCCAAGTCTAACCGCTCGTCGCTGTGTGCCGTGCCCATGACCGTGGTCCCGTGGCAGGAGCTGCCAACTTGGGTTTCTCGTTTCACATGGAACGGTTATGTCAGGCTCAGCCTACCAGGACCGTTGCATTTACGTTACCCCTATAGGCCACTAAGGCACGTTCATACGTTTTGGTTAAAGCGGGGCTTTATATGTGTTTATAACGAGGGAGCACACGCGAGACTCGGAGTTGACTAGCCTAGTGAAGCTTTTCGCTTCAAAATCGCCTGCAGTACGCAAGGCCGGTAGACGTTGTATGCAACTGGTTTCCCTGACATGCCTTAAATACATTATTTTTTAACCCTTGGTTCAAGTTAGCTGGGACATCCTAGGATAAGCAAGCAGAAAACTAAAAGGAGATGAGGGGCTCGTTAAGGTACACCCATAAACAAGCCACAGTCGGTGCGGCCAAGGAAGTGTAGGAAATTTCTCTAATTTTTTATTTTTGCCTCTGACTTGAGTTAGTACAGTACTCAAGTGAAAGTCAAAGATAATTAAATCTAAAGCAGAAGGACAAACAACACGCCGATAGTGGGAATCGAACACATGACCTCCAACTATCGCGTCCGGTGCTCTTACCAACTGAGCTACATCGACGGCTGTTCAACCTTCCACTTCTTGTGTATTTAGGTTGCCCATTAGTGAACCCCGATTGTTCTCCGGCGCCACCTTCATCCATAGCGGCGGTCGTGGAACGTCCTGTGTACCCCAAGTGTCACGTGGAACGTGATCCACAGGAGAGCGCGGAAGCTGTGCGGGAACCCTATTACGCTATACCCATGTTTTCAAGACTGACAGAACCAAAACCATCGCCAGCTAATAAGCAGAAAAATGGAAGGGGAAATGAGGATCTCGTTATGATATTACCATGAAAGAAGCTAACAGTCGGCGTGGACAAGAATAGCGTGGAAGATTTTTTTACTGCTTTATTTTTGCTTTTGAGCTGAATTATTAGAGTAATGAATTTAGTGTGAAAGATAATTAAATCTAAAGTAAAAGGAAAAACAGCGCGGCCAATGACGGGAACCGAACACACGACGTCCGAATATCGCATCCAGTGCACTTAGCATCTGAGCTACGTGTGCGGCTGTCCAACACCCTCTGTATATGTATAAACCGGGTGTTTATATACACATTAATTGTGTTGCACTCAACTGGAACCCAGGATTTAAAACAGCTAGCAAACTGCAGCCGGTTGTAAGCAACAGCATATTTTTGGCTTTCATGCCGAGTTCCTAGAAGTATTTTTTAATTTCTTTTATTTTGATGCGTGATTACGTCATTCATGCAAAAATATTCGTATTTGTTTTAGGCTCAAATTCATTTCTTACGTTGTAGAGGCTGTTCAATAGAAACCGATTCAGTTTTTTGTACAGTAACGTGCTTGCTTCGCGAGGCTTTTATTCGGCGTTTAAGAAAAGCCTGCGAAATATATAAAAAAGTATGACACTGCGATAATGCGCGGTAGTATTTCAGTGCTCTATATAAACCGCGATCCCAGCGAACGAAGTGTCCACGCGGACTGCGGTGAAGTTACCGGCCGCCGATGCTCCGAGCATACGCTTGACAGTTCGTCAGTTTGTACGGCGGCGTGTCTGTCTATCTCTCCATTCAGCCGCGCAGTCCATTTCTATTACCGAGAATCACAATTGCTGTCTCGCCGAAGTTTCAAGACGCACGACATACACTTGTCGAGTCATATCATATCTCGTGTTGCTAATACGTTTTTCCGCGTTGCAGTCTTTAAGGATTTAACGCAAAAAAATAAAGAGCAAAATAGGAGCATAACCAGCTAGCAATGATTCAAAAAACAAGCGGCGCAGATGTGCTTCGCGGTGCTGGGCAAGTGGAGTGTCACGGTCTCGTCATTGCGCTGATTGCTTCGGCTGTCGATAATCGGAGAGCAAGATTGGCACATTCCGACACGCTAAAAATGCGCCTCGTTAAGACCACAAAAAAGACACTGGCGTAGCTCTGCTTGTCTGACGCATTGGAAAGGGGGATGGGTAGCGGTCGGGCCCCTAGATTATGAAAAGAGCGGTTTCTGAACTCACTCAGCTGAATGTGCGCATGTGCAAGAAGCTTAGCCTCTCCAACAAACGCAGCATTTATTAGGTGTATATTTGCGTTTCTTTCCACTGGTGCCATGAGCCAAGGGAGCTGAGCTGAATTCCGTGCCATCCTCTTCCAAATCATCACAACATAGATGCATCTGAAGCCGGTAAGTTCCCGTCACTTGTTTCACTCGCCACGAACCGGTCATGCACCTTACACGAATAAGAGCGTCCTTTTGTTTTCAAGAAGAGGGCTTTGTCAGGCTTGTTGGTTCATGGTTTATTGCGAAACAGGGAGCAATATATAGCAGAAAGCCAAAGCGCATAAGAAAAATCAATTGCGACACAATCATGGTCCTGATATCATACAGCAACTATCATAGCCGTCCCCGATTGAGATATGTAAGCTCTTGTGGGAATAGAGCAACGGACGGTTCGCTGACACACGTGTCACCAAGTTCGTGAATGGGAAAAGCCTCAGATATGAGGCTTGAGGCCAGATCTTTATATTTGGCGATGATTGGGGTCTGGTTTAAAAACGCCTCAAAGTCCTTGCAAGCGGTGGAATGAATGACTATGTTATTTCCGCATGACTGGTTTTCTATGTCTTTGGCGTGTTCGCATAGCCTATCATTAACGCACCGTCCAGTTTCCCCGATGTAAAATCGGCCGCATGAGAGTGGAATCTTCTAAGCACCACAACAACAGTTCACAAAGAGTGGAATCTTGTAAACACCACAACAACAGTTCACAAATTTCTTTAGGTGTTTCTTTTCACATGCCTTCTTTCTAATTTCTTGATTGACTTTCTTGCACAACCCTCCTAACATATTCCTGGAGGAAAAAAGAAACTTCACGCCGTCTTTGTTGTTTACAAGATTCCACTCTCATGCGGCCGATTTTACATCGAACGCGTTAATGGTTTGGAAGGGATCGTGCTTTTTCATTCCTCTCTTTCGATTAGAGATTATAATGATGAGGCGCATCTCTCATCGGAAGATTTGTAAAACACTAATAAGAAGAAGATGAAGAAGAGAAGATGAGATGAAGACGGGAAGAGATATGAAAGAGAGAAGGAGGGAGAAGTCGGTCAAATGGAGCAGGAAGGTTCGAAAAGAATACGCGCCGATATGCCGATCACACCATACTATTTGCGGCTAGGGTATAAGCGACGAGAACGTTCGAGCGGACTTTGTGAAAAATCTGTTTGGTAGCTAGTTGCTGATAATGTTTTGTTTGGACTCCTTCGTATCACGCGATTGCTTTATGACACCACTGTGATTAACTATCACTATCTTATTAATAATATATCAGTAATTATCTCTCTAATCGGATGGGGCCATATAATTATCATTAAAATGACTTCCATTCCCACTGGGTTACCTTATCGGTCTTAGCTAACTATTTTATCACATTCTCATGGCGGTGTCGTATAATCTCTACATTGCATTGCTATGAGTTATCACATTATAATTTATTATATGCTCTTAAATATCTAGTTACCATTAGTTATCCTTCTCTTTGAGTGTACATGTTACGTGGTAACACATTCTGTCCGCACAATTCGTTCACGCCACCTATGAGCCAAGAAATCGATTCGCATTAAAATAATTTTTACTCCCGCCTTGTGCCGTTAACCTTTAATGGATCTGCACTGCTGCAAGGGAACCCACAGAACCAGCAGATCTACTTACTTATTTTAAATCTCGATATTTTAAGCCTTGCTTTTTGGTGAGCTGAAAGATTTCGAAAAATAGAGCGTTGTTGCCATCTTTGAAAGTAACGGTGGCATCGGCGTGGTGTGCGCGAAATGCCAAAGGCAGTAGGTAAATCGTAATCATTCCAGAGCAGCCTACAATGGCACCTCTTTCTATGTTTTTTTTTCTCTCAGGCCCAACTTCCTTACCTCAGGGTGCGATTCACGTGTCCAGTTAAATGGCAAACAGTTTCCGCGTGTGTCACCTACTGAAAAAACAGTTAAAGAACGCTCACAATGTCCTCTCGTTGTAGTTTCTACGAGCAGCAGCAAGCCACCATAGCGCCAGAGATGCAGCTACCCAGTGGTTTTGAATGTCTACGTTCTTGTGTCATTTTCGTTTTTTTTTATTATTATACGCCCTTTTATCAACTCCAAAATAAAAAAAAAATTATAGAAGGTCTCTTAATAGTGTCCCTTAAGAGGAGAACTGCGAAAGCCTACTCTTTCTCTCCTGTCATTTGTCTCTCGTTGTATCCAGTCGCTGACGCGTCTGACACGTGATGACGTCCCGTTGTCTGATCTGCCGAGCTGCAGGAGGCATTCACCGAGCTGCGCCAACGACTGCAGCCCCCCTCCCCCCCCCCCCCCCCCTTTCCGTTCTTGGACACTGCGATGAGGATACCGCCACGGAAATTTACATCGCCATCAACGTCGGACTAGAAATTCACATCGCCAGCAACGTCGGTCTAGGTGCTGTTCTTGTCCAGCACCAGCAAGGCGAGAAAAGAGTGCTCGCTTATGCCAGCCACACCCTTTCTCGGGCAGAAGCAAACTATTAAACGTCCGAAAAGGAATGTCTCGCCGTCGTTTGGGCAACAGTAAAATATCGACCTTACCTTTACGGCCGTGAATTTAAAGTTGTGACAGACCATCATGCTTTCTTTTGGCTGGCTAGTCTCGAGACCCATCAGGACGTCTTGCACTGTGGAGTCTCCGTATGCTGTAATTCAAACTTCATTGTTTATAAATCTGGACATAAACATGAAGATGCTTACACACTGTCTCGAGCACCCGTGTGGTTGGCCCATGACAGCACGAAGACGCCCGTTTTCTTCGCACCATCAGTTCCTCCGATTTAAAGGCCCGGGCTGATGAAGACCTCAAAACTGTGTTCGATCACCTGGAGGGTCTCAATTCTACAGCACCCCGACTGTTCGCCGAGAAATTGTCATCCTTCTTTACGCGCGACTGAATCGGCTACAAGAGAAGCGGACGAAAATCACTCTCTCAGGCGCCACCTGAAACCACCAGGTGGCATTATTATTAATCTAGTATTTACTTTTTCTTTATTCTCTCCCTCTCTCACACGTAGTCAAAAAGACAGCGATAACATACCGTGGTGCTGAGAACGCATTACGGTTCCTACTCTTCGAGCTCTCTTAATCTCATGCTTTAAGGCCCTACCATTATGCCATTTTTATTAAACGTTACGCTTTGCGGTTTTGGACCTCTCCCATAGGTTCTACATTTGGGGTCAGCGAAATGGTTTCATAGACTAAGTAATGGAGAGAAAGCAAGACTCCTGAAAAATTATTTGTCTCTGATCTCCTGAATACAGCGTGATAAATATGCTACTCTTTCATGGAAGGAATCGTTAATATAAAGCGTGGCCTCGATACCGTGCCATAAAGCAAAGCGAAAACTTCCGCCTGCTCTCCGAAGAAAAGGGGGGATTGGTTGTATGCAAAATACGCGACTGCTGTAGATTGCACTTGTGGACCCAGTAACTGGCGAGCATCATCCATTTTTGTTTTTTGCGCTGGCAGTGATGGATAACCTTTCGTATCACCCAGTAGGGCAGCCTGAGCTTCATATGCGGATGTTTTTGGCTGTGGGAGTAAACACGATCCATTTGGGCGAGGGAAGAAAAAAACAATATCAGTATAAAAGGCGAAGGCTGTCTCGGAGAGTATCATCAGATTCTAGTCGGGTGCGCCACTTCAACAATAAAATGTGATGAGTTAACGAGTCTCCAGAGCCGTCCAACATTTCATTTGTGTTCTCTTCTGTGTTCACTTTGTATTTCACTACGCTACCTTCAGTTAAGGTCGCCTCTCCATCTAACCGCTTTCTGCTGTATCGCCAGTGTCTGCCAACGTTTACCGCGACTGCGTTAAATGCCCCGTTCACCGAAAATGCGGCGTCGACGGCCTTCCGCCGGCGTTGCCAGTGTGAGCGAAAAGTCACAAGCATGGTGCTGGCACTTGACATAGCCGAGTACCGATTGGACATAGGGTTACCTAATATTACGTTTGACAGGAGCTGCCAACTCGGGTCTCTGCTTCCACATGTGAAGGTGATATTAGGATAAACCTGCCACAACCATTGCATTTAGGTTAGGCCGCTCAGGCTCAATCACAAGGCTCGATTAAAGCGGGGCATTTTTATATGTGGGCGGGTTGCATACAGCGGGTTGCATAAGGCAAATTGTTTTCTTTTGAAAATAGGTTGGTGAATGTGGTTGTTGCCTGCACTAAATGACGATATTTCATGTTGGACATTTAAAATCGTTGTACGTTATGAGTTTAATGTATGTTGGAACAAAGAAAACCTTTAATTTGCTGAGCATGCCACACAGGCTTGACAAATTGGCAACGAATAAATCTGTGTGTATGTTCTAGATCGTATGTTTTTCAAAGAGTATGCCAATACATATAACTTGAAAGACAATTTAAATTTGTGACGTGTAACATTTCAATTGTAAACAGTTGTCTATTCTGTGATTTTTGTACGGAACAGAACGGTCTTTATTTCATTGGCATTACATGCAAAGAATTTGCAGTGTCCCATATTGAAAGTCTTGCTCACAAGATTGGCATTATTAACCTCGTCAGCAGGATCTTGCCCCATGAAAAGCAGTGTGGTGTCATCCGCTCAAATTATGAACTTAATGGAAGTATCTATGTTAACTACGTTTTATATAAAGACAGAAGAGTAGCGGCCCTAGTATGCTTCCTTATCACACACCTGCTTTTATGTTTTAACGAGTCCTGAGTCACTGATAAATAGCCGAAAAAAGTTAGTTTACGTTTCGGAAACCATAAGTGCCCCTTAATCACAATCCGCGACCTCAACTAATTGTTTGTGACTATTTATCAGTTACCAAAGACTCGTTCTACCATGCTAAGTCTTGATCAAACGGCGTTCCGTCAAAGCTTCGATTACTGCAGTTATGTTGCTGAAATGTGAAGCGTGATTATTAATGCGTACTCGCTGCTTACGGTGTAAAAGGCACGATTTTAATCATTTATGAAATACTCCTCTAAAATGCTAAAGAACCATTTCTTTAGTCGAGGTAATGGAATTAACTTGGGTAAATGTTTTTGAATGGTTGATAAACACAACAAGAGTGCACAAGTCATGATAAAATATACTCCAGTATTCTCACTTTCTGTAACAAAAATGCATATTTAGAAAACGTTCTCACAAATTCAAACTGCGCGCTTGTGATTATATGGCACTTACTACTAAAGGAAGTCATGCGTGTATGCATTATTTTTTCTAACCCATTTGAAAATACAGGAAGCGTGGATATTGGTTGATCATTGGAGAACACGTATTTGTCCCCACCTTTGTGTATTGCAGTCACTTTAGCCCGCTGCATTTCTTTCAGAAAACGTCTGCCAATGAAGGGAAAGTTAAAAACCAATGTTAACACAGGAGACATTACGTCGATAACTTGTTTGATTGCTTTAATTCGCAATCAATCGACATCACTGTAGCCAGCATTCTTTACGGTTCTAAATACATTTAATGTCTCATGTCTCCTCTTCAGTGGTTGGGAGCTTGGAACTCACTTTCACGCATTTGAGCACTAAGGAAAAGAATATAATCTGGATATGGCTGCTGGTGCCATAAAGAGATATAAAGTAATCATTAAAAGAGGTCGCTAAATTTGTACCTGTAGTAACTGAGTCTTCTAATGTGATGTTATCAATACCTGTCTTCTCACTGCATATACCTCCTAAGAGGAAATTTGATCGTATTCATGCAAGAAGTGTAAGTTTCATTACGTTAATATCAAAAGTTTTATTTAAATTCGCCTTTTTTATACCGTAACCGTAATAATTAATTCACCCTATTTCTTAGAACTTAGCACTCTCCTAGAGTTTGGTCATTTTCATAAACATTAAGTGCAATTTATTTTTAAAGCTATTTCTTCGAGGCAACTCTTGGTAATTCACGATTTCTTTGCTTTACACGGACGCTTTTTCTCCTGTATGGTAGTATTTATCATGCGCAATGCTAATTTTGCTTAGGAATTCCTCATACGCTATTTTGCCGGTGTTGGCATCCCAAACATCTTAACAAATGGTTTGCAGCAGTTCAGCTCGAAATGTCGTCACGATAAAGCTGCTCATGTGTCTTCCAGTTTTTCAGCCCTGTGGTGTGCTGCGTGTCCTTGAAGTGTGCAGAGTGGAGGTAAGAAATATATGCTGGTGGCCACTCACAGGTGCGCAGAATACTCCAGATATCAAATATGGATCGTCAACGTTAGTGATAAACATAATACGCAATGCTGAGTGTATATTTTGAAAGCGCGTTAGACGCGTGATCACATTAGAAAAACCACTGCACTTTATGAAACTGCGCAGTTCATGCCGTTCCGGAGATATTTTGAAAGCATCTATATTAAAATCTTCCTCCCGAACCAATTTACCATGGCTATCTTTAACAAAGCTTAGGTAATCTACAAGAAAGGACAAGAAATTGGGCACAATCCTTATTAAAAGACAATTAAAAGACAATCGTTGAGCCTACAGTCAGTACTTCATAGTCAGACGTAATAACAGTACGATAATCAACAAAATGACCAGGTAAAGCATGTTTTACATTAACATAAAGCCTCCCCTATTTTTAGTCAGGCGATTTATAAAGAAGGTTTTGGGGTTTTGTAGACAGGTGGTTTAAATGCACATGTTTCAATTCTGTACCAGAGCCGCCTCTGGAATTTGCCAAGTCATCATTACCTCTTTCTCCATTCCGTCGGCGCACATCTCAAATCAAGATTACCTCTTGGGCTTCCGCGTGATGCAGAAACAATTTATCGTCGTCTCTGTCTTAATGCTGCCGTTATAAGCTGTCGAAAATACCGTTTCAAGCAAGCATACAATCCGTATTGTGACAGCTGTGGCTTAATTGAGACTGTACCTCATATTCTCCTCAGATGTCCAGCGTACTTCAATGAACGTGCATACTATGAACAATGCATGCAGCTTGTCAATCATGTGCCAGTCACAGTTGACTCTTTATTAGGTCTTTTAGGCTGCTACAGACAGCAGCGCCGTCCACTGATATTTTAATTTGTCTATTTACATGCTATTGGTGCTTTAGACAAGCTCCAAATTAGTCATTCACTTTATCACACCGCTGTACATTCAGAGTACTAGACTTCTGTCTCATCCAAAAAGCTAACCATCCTTTTTAATGGTCACACTCTTTTATAACCCTTCTTCCATATTTAATCCCCAATTCCCCCCCCCTCCCCCCCCCCCTCCGCTGAGTAGCATGTCAAGTATTCACGCCAGCTAAAATATGTGTATTCCATTAAAAGCGCTCTCTTTCTCACTAACTCTCTCTCTCTCTCTCCTTCATGAATAGTATTTTTTTTTTAGTGCTACGAACAGTCCTTCCTGAATAAAAAATCAGTTGCTAGTCAGCGCCCTTGTAGTCTCACTTCTGATTTGCCTGTCCGTGCTATTCGTTGTTAAACCATGTCTCATTTGCTGCACACGTTCCCCTTGTCGGGTTGCTACATTTAACCGTACATGCTTTCGAGAGCTTTTTTGACGCAGATGATCAAAGCAAGGTAAATCAAGCAGAGTATAGGCAACCACTTTTATTTTCAATTTAACGATTTGCCCTCGACTATTGCTCGTTCAACATTTTGGTACATTTGTTAACGTTGCGCGAAACGAAATAGTGTCGACGCTTGGCGTTAGAGCGGTGGGTCTTCAGACCACATGCCTTTCACACATCTTGTTTCGAACAAGTCTGCGCTGTCTCGATTCACGGAGTTCAAAAGTTGCAACTAGCTGTTCACGTGGAAATCCGTTAATAGTAAAGGACTGTAGTGTATCACATTTTATGTTTTTTTTTTTTCAACAGGTTTGACTCTTCGTCACCCACGGAGCTGATTATTTTCATTTCGTTTTGATACGGAAGAGTTAGTAAGCTCATGTTGCCGAAAATTCGGCGCTGTTGGCGTTAGACGTGCAGCGGAAAATGTTGCCAGTGAACCATCTCTCTTGGTTCACTGGCAACACTGAAATTTCAAATAACCCAAACGCTCGCGCGAAACGTGACGTCATGCCTGGAATGAAAGTGATGCTGCAATAAATAAAATCGAGATAGGAAATCGAGATGTGGCAGCCACTTATAAGAAGAAATGGCGGGTATGTTTCCTTGCACTTATGAAGGGAATGTGGTCGCACGTATGTAATTGTGGAGATCGCTCCCCTCTCTAGCCATGCGTAGAAAAAGAGTATATCTTACGTGTAGTGCATCCGGAAAGGCGTCGTCGTATTTCAGTGCTTCCGTCGCTGTCAGAATGAAATATTTGGTATGCAGCGTTTTTATTCTTTCTGTCTCAACCATCATTTCTCACGCTGACTGTCTTTAAACAGTGCTGGTACTTTTCTATACATGTGACGTTGTTCCAAAAAGGTAATCTTACATTTGCGCAATATAGGTTACTACTATCAATGTCACACGTACGCAGCTGTCTACATTGCTCCTGCACAACATGCTTCGAAGCTCATGTATTCTGCAGGTCTAGTCACGCACCTGGCTCGTGACTAGACAGCAGATAGGAGGGCGAAACCGCCGTCACTGCGCCTATTGGATGGTGGCACTCACACCTCATCTCCAAAAGTTGCGGTGTGCGTGTCCGGTACGCAAGTCACGCGTCGGCTCGTCGCGATCACTGACGAGCACGGCATTGGACACAGCACTGGAGACTGCCGATGAAAGTGGCTTTCTTCTACCACTCCTTTCTAGAATTCTGCTGTGCTGCATTCTGGCGTGGCAGATTCAAGAGACAGATGACATATGCCTCCAATTCTTGTCGAACGCTGGAATGAAGGGATATAAGCCCCTTGACTGCGTACTCGCCTGTGAAAACAATCGCAAAAATATGGAACTGCATGACCTTTTGAGGTGTTTCTGGGGAGGATTCTTGTTTCCTCTTCAAATAATAGATCAATAGTCAATGCAAAGGAAAAGTGAAACCAACATGCACGCAGTTGGCATATATCAAAGCAAAGAAAACCTGATTTCATTAAGCGCGTGAAGAAAGGAATGCAGTGATGCAACCTTGTTAGGATAGTTGCGTTTTCATACCACATAACATCGCAATGCCAGGCAGGACAAAAACAACCACGCCGCAACAACACATTAAGAATTTGTATTGAAATCGAATTCTTCCTGATCGCCGGGATTCTCGATCTTATGAGGCAGCAAGGGGCGAATGCATAATCAACTGCCAAGTATTCGGATTATTTCCTGCCAACACGCGGATCAAATGCCCTCAGACTGGGTGCACATTGAGTAGTTATCAAACGTATAGAAGAAAATGGCCTTGGGTGAATGCTCCGGCACGAGGCGAGCGTGCGAGCTTTCTGAATCCGGACCTGCAAGTTGCTTCTTTTCCAATCATTCTCAGTCTAGCTTCCTTACCATAACCTGGCTACATATGTTTTGGACGTGTGGCGTACCGATCTCTGTACCTGGTCCTATTTCTTACCGCAAATAATGCTTGTTTCCTGTATACTATGAAATTATCTCATGAATAAGCTCACGACCGCACATTTATACATGACTTGTGCAGTTTCTTTGGCCATTTTATCGGCTTATTGTTCTTTATCGCTTTTTTTGTAATCCACTGAATTAAGCTGTTTGCCACTGGATGTGTTTGGCTAAACCGAAAGCGCGACATGTGAATAAAAATCAAATAGAGGGCACACGATTTGGAAGGAAAACTGAATGGGCATTGTTATTGGCAACACTGAAGGGATGAACGTTGAGCCAATGAAGAAACATCGTTAAGCTGTCGGTATAAGACAAGTACAATTTACGCAGCAGTTTATAAAACAGGTTTTCAAATGAGAATAGAGAAACACTTGGCTTATTTCTGGTAAGTGGTGGTAATCAAACCTTGCGATCTCAATGTGACGCACTTCGCTTCATACGCTCAGAGTGCCTAATGTTATTTGCTTTACAAGACCATTAATAAAGACGCTCTATTTGTACACAAATTTGTTCAAATATTCTCCTGCTTAAAATAATAAAATTATGGATCACATCGTCACACCACCTTTGGACTGACGTCATCGTGAGTCCGAAGGATGTAGCATCAAATAAGACAACGCGTTCTCCGATTTGCTCAAGTATGCGACTCTGCGCAAAGCGGAGGGATCGGAGAGCATATTTAGCACTTTCAAAGGCTAACATTCTGCTTCAGAAACCGCATGACCAACGCCGACAAGAATGTAGATTTAGTTCCGGCTCTTACGGCATTCTTAATGTATTCTGCGGCCAACGTTACTGCTTCTCGAAAGGAAAAAGGAAACCACAGCTGCGGTTAGGGCAAAAACAACGGAAGCATTTTCGCCTGTGTAGCTGGTTTTTAGAATTATAACCCACTGTTTTGAATACCAACGAAGTGCGCAGTGCTTTGTGGTGACTAGATGCGCGAGGGAGTTTTATGTGGCCATTATCTGTGCTCTTTACTTTTTTCCAAATGTGCACGCTAGACATGCTGCGGAAAGAGTACACTGGCCCTGAGGCAACATAATTGGGCTGTTAATTTTTGAGCGTCCGCCGATTATCTCCCATACACAAAAAAAGAGATTTTGTGCTCTTGCAAATTCGTTAGAGACTGCATGAAAAACTGACTCTCAATGCTGTCTAACGTGCAGTGCCGAAACTACTGCTACAAGATACACTTTCAAGAGCAGCTTCTGCTTCATAACTTCTCACGACGCTAGGTAATAGGTAAAGCACATCCTTAAGTCAAAGGTAAGTTTCCGCAAAGGTCATTGTTGATTAGGAAAAAGGAATTGAGGGGTCGGTTTGCTTCGCCAACCAAAGTAGCATCGTCCGAAGGCTCATTCGAGAGCTAAGTTAAGGCTGGCATATAGGGTCTTCACGGCGCCAGGCGGCACCTTAAGAGGGCAGTGTAATAGCGCTGCGTTTGTATCCATCGGACACTAATGCAGAATAAAACAGACAACTGTATGGAATGCACAGCTCGCTTGAGTGGGGACGACTGATTCAAAAACGTCCTTTCGCTATGTCATCGTGCGTAATGACGTGATTATATAGGGCTTAGAACTGTCAGTAGAAAAGTCGGTTCGAACCCTTATCGGTAACTAGCCTTGCAGAAGCCTACAAATGGGGCATCGAAATAGAACGCACCCCCCTGCACGAAGAACTGTTGAGCCACAAATTACAAACATTGAGGCCCGTCGGCGATGCCTTAATAGCGAATGTAGCGCCAAGGGATGCGAGAGAGCGACAAGGGATGCGAGAGAGGCGAGGAGCGAGACGCGACGGCGATATCCGATCTCTCTTAGTTCTCGTTACGACATGCTAATCCCCCATCCACTTTATGCATAATTAGCACAATTATTTAAGTATTGGGGGTTTGTCTTTGGTTTCAATTTGGCCTGCCGTGAGAGTGAATCGTACAAACGAGGCGAAGGTCTGAGTTGTACCCCAAGCAGTACAGCTCTCAACAAATCGATTTCTACAAAGCCGTTTATTAAAAGGTTGTTTTTCCCGCAAAGAACGCTCAGGTCAGAATGTAATGTTTTAAACAAGCAAGCCAGACAGGGCTTCGAGCCAAATTCTTATTCGTTTAAAAGCATGATGCCGGTCCATTCGCTATACTTCGTGGCGGAAATATGTAGTTGTAACTCAGCTCTTACCCCTTAATTATAAGAAATATTCTCTATATGCCCATATGTTTAGTAGAATTAGTAGAATTGAGAGGGAGGCGATTGACATTTGGCTGTTTTCGCATTATTGACTAGGCGTTGTTGAATTGAATTACCTGAAATGCACACGTGCAAGAAAATAAAAGAAACGGAAGACGGTAATGACATAAACAAAAAAAGATCCTAAAGAATAGTTCCAGGTGGTTACAACAACTGTGGTTTATAACTTGCAAAAACCAATGCACAGAATAAAATCACATGGAATTGCTTAGCGCTGCGTGTATCCTGTCAATGATCTTTAGGAAACACACGTTTCACTGCATATGTCAGCATTCAGCCTCAGCGAATCGATTTTGGTTGGAGAGACGGCAGGATAGTATTAAACTCAAAATCTCTATAATCGTGAAGTAGAAAGGGGTTCTTAGTAGATTTGAGAAACAGATTATGGCAATGTTTTTACAACGCATACTGCATGTGATGCGCTGAGAAAGAATAACACAAGTGTATCGGCATTGCTTTTATATGGGGTTGTATTAGTTATGTTTCCAATGTTGTATGGTATAGTAGAGGTAATTTGTGTACCTTCCTTCCATTGGGCTCGATAATGGTGCTTAATGCCTAGAGAGAGAGCTTCGCGTTCCGCCTGAAGTGAAGCAATGCAGCGCCGCGTCTTCAGGGCTTCTAAATGAAAGCTGAAAATCTTTTTAGGGAATTTCACGAGATGCACGCAGTTGAATATATGAAACTTGTAGTTTATGCGCATGAAATTGTTCTGCGCTGCTATTTAAAGATATCAATTAATCAATTATGCAAATCGCAACAATCTTCAGACTTCTTCTCAAAGCAGAGAAGTAATGCGGAGGAACTTGACCATGACGTCATTAACGGTGTCGTTTCAGATTACAACTGCTTTCGCCCAATTGGTTTCGTGAGCCGCCCTATGGCTCCAAACAACGCCTCGCGGCGTTTACTTTCTTTGGAATTGATGTCCTTCCTCATATACTTTGTAAATGCACCTCCTCGGCCGATGGTGTCATCATGTGTCTACCCCGCACCATGTGCTGCAGAAAAGACTGAACGACGAAATAGTTTTATCGATTACGGCGTCAATTTGAACGCTAGCTCAAAAATACTTCGCCTGATTTACTGCAGCCTTTATAAATTCGACTCATTTAATTCAGTTGAATTTCAAAAATTCACAAACACGTCTAGCAGCACGCTGAAATCAACATCATAGCTGTAGTGCAAAACGGGAGGAAACACACTACAAGACCATTTGGCCTGTACCTAGACTACACGTATCCTGCGCCAGAAAACTCAGAGAATATTCTGTGCCTCGTATTTACTTCAGTGTTTACTCATAGCTAATAAATACTTTCTCTGCGATAATCTTGAAAGAGCATACTCTGTTGGCATAAACATTTCTGAGCTAATTGCCTGTGCAATCGCTTGGCGTCCTATAATCCACACTAGTACCTTTTCCATTGACCAGCGAAATTCCTCGGGACTACGGGGGAACGTAGCCGTTGAGTCGAGGGACGTAGTTTGGCGACGTACGTAGTCGTAGAACGTTGAGTTTTAGTTCGCATTGCTAGTGAGGAGAGTTTGTTTTCTGGTTTCGCGATGGGTTTATTGAGAAGGTCTTCTCTATGTTCAGCTGCCAGAAAGAGATAATATACTGAGCTCCTCTTAACACTTCGAATACCTTCAGCTTTTAAAGCTTGGTGCATGTGCTTCGCCGCTGAAACTACAAGCAGAGGTCACGGAAGAGAGTGTTTACAGGTGGCTTGGCGAGATAGCACTAGAGCCACGCCCATGTGGATGTGAGCGAGCAAGGAGACATCCGCTACGACCGAAACACATGTGTTCGTCCTTCTCCTCTTCGTTCTTCCTTTCTTTGGCCGTGTGCAGTTGCGCTGAGAACTACGAGCTTAAGCTCCTCTGCTCCGTAGGACAACAACTGCATCGAGAAGAAAGTTGCAGCCCGCCAGGCGGACCGACCCCGAGTGCAAATCTGCAGCGCTGTCAGCACTGCGTCCCTCTGCGGGATCTCTTTGAGGTGCGCCGGCACTCATGGCAGGGCCCGCGCCGGAGGGGACTACACTGCCGCAATTCTTGCATGGAGCAGGGATTCAAGAAAGAGAGGCAGCCGCCCCACTCAAACCTCGACAATGATTAAGCTTCAGCTGAGCGACGGGTGTGTTGTTGAGTTTGCAACCCACATGCCAAACCGACGATTTCTCGCCTCCTGTGGGAGTGCGTCTATCTGCAGCGGATCGCGATAAGCGCCTCAACCGGCATGTTAGTAGCCTAAACGACTGGACCAAGCCGCTTTAGGACTCAGCTTAAGCCATGAATATGTTTTTACTCTTGAGGGCATTCTCTCACGCACTAGGTGTACGCCACCGTATGCGAACTATCATTTCCAACTCCTCACTCAACAAATAGGCCACAGATACATTATGAATAATATTAATAAATAAAAATAAATAAACCAATTAAATCTTCATTTTTTCCAGTTTTCAGCTTCGTAAAGTAGAAAGACCACAATTTCGGCCATAGTGGGTTCACTTGAAAGCCAACGAAGTGTTTAGCTTGTTACTCTTTTTTCATTTCTTATTCGCCAATCTCGCTCTTTTCCTCGCCGGCTCAATTGTAAATTACAAAATGCTCTTAAAGCTGAAGCTCCTATTGTGTAATAATAAATTCGCACAACCCTTTCTAAGGATCTCCCAAGCCACAACTTCATTCATTTAAAAATGCGGGCAACTTTTTTTTCGGACATCAGAGTACTTGTGTTCGAAAGACGATGGTGTTGATTTGATGGATGACTGCTCTCACAAAGAAAGCGTGCCCTCGCTTTTCCACCTCTCCTCGAGGAAAGACGTGAGTGGGCAATCGTCTCTCTACCTCGGATTAAATTACGCCTCTTGGAAAAATTCGACTGCATCCTCAGAGTGAAGCACAGGGCGAGCGGCGCTTGATACTTTACCACTGCCTTTTGAAATACGGAAAGAGATCTGAATAAATTATGAGCTTTTGCGGGAACAAACCAACGAGAAAGCAAGCGTTGCAAATGCATGTCATGCGAAATTGGATGGCGCCATTGAGTTCTCGCAACGGACGAAATGGAAGCGAACCGAAAGCTATATAGCGACGAGTTTGGTGCATGCTACTGGCTCCCTGATTCGGGGTCATCCTGGCTTGCCGCATAATAAGCGTGCAGAGAAGCCGGCCATCGAGGCGGCGGCCTCGCTACGTGAGAGCGACGCCCGTCATCCACTTCTCACTTGGTTTTTTCATGGGATCATTTTATGGAATTTTCTTGTGCCTAGAGAAACGCTCTGACCTTCTTGTCGCATGAATCTCTCTCGCTGGATTTATGTGCGCCCCCCGACAGCAGTGACCCATGTCAGCGAGTTGATAAAACTTAGCTTTGACCGCAGGAGTTGGTTAAATGGAACGGAGCCGTTTACCTTGCTAGGCACGTTCTCTTTTGCGAAATAAAATCTCCGAATGACATATTTTCGTGCTTTGGCGTACATTGCTTGAAGCTATAGGTGTAGCGTTCAAGATCGCCCCAGAGTACGTGATTTCGAAGCAAGCGATTACGATGTTCGTTTCTTCACTTATACGGTGACAGGCCGGGGTTATGCTGTCAGCACCAATTGTTTTACATTATGCAGGAAGACAAGAGTGTGATAATTTTCGTGTCAAGAGAAAAAATCACGCATTCGACGGGAGCTTTCATATGGTAAATAACTCAGTTACTCTAAAGCAAACCACTTTAATAAAGTGGTCGTACCGTAAATTACCATGAATCAAAGTAAACGTGAAAATAGTATAAGCTCGCTCACTGACATACGTTACATTAATGAATAAAACATGCTCACAACATTGTAAAAGCCATTCATTGCAATAGCATACACGCGTTCAATTATACCAGTCTAGTTTATTCGCTGTGGTTCTTTGTATGTTTACATTTGACGGCTCATAATTTAAGCCCTTATCTTCAATCTTACACATTCATGTATTTCCGTTTAAGCTCACCCTGGACTATGGGAGAAAATGTTCAAAGTAGGTCTAGCTTTCTTCTTTTGAAATTCGTAAAGGAGAGAAAGAGGCTTGATTTTTATCAGAGTGACCTCTCTCTCGACTTTCAATAGAGTACAGCGCGCGTGTTTAAAATTATCAGCTCTTAGGATCGAGCTAAATATAGACAAAATTTTGGCTAGGCTCGGTTAAAAGGAAACTCCGGAGAGACGAACACAGCGTTAGAGTGTAGATAGTGTGACTGTATTTCGGACATGCACAGATTGTAAAAATTCAGTTTAGCCGTCGGATAGTATAGATCCGCTACATTTAATCGCCCGTGTTTCTGGAGACTTATGTTTTTGTGATCCTTGAAATATCTGGTGGCGTTTTCTAGCTGGTATTCTTTGGGGGAGTAAAATGGACAGGTTATTTTGCTCCTGCTGAACGCCCGCCTTAACGACAAAAACAGTCTCTTCTGTAGTGATGTCGGTAAAGATTTTTTCCCCAGTACGTATACTTTTTCTGTTTCGCAGCAATTGGTGAAAAGGTTTGGGGAATTCCTCAAGAGTCGCTCATTTGTAAAAGAGGGGTAATTACGCGCCAGTGGCCTCTGACGACACAACATTCTCAGAAACTACACAGGTGAAGAAAAAGCCGCCGTCGTCCTAAGTTCGAACTCGCTGGGACCGGAACCATAATCAGCGATGTCCAGCCCAAAGATAACGAAAGAAGTAAATTTATATCTTGTACATAATGACTGCTCTGCCTGCTCTTTTAATAACAGTCCCGGTAGGCGGCCTTGAGTTTGGACGGACTAGTTGCAAAGTGTTCTTTTAGTGATAGAGGTTGCTGGTGACCACACAAATGCGATACTCTCTGGCCTTCCGTTTCGCTAGAATAGTAATGCTACCTCACGTCTTTTTTTTTTTAATTTCTATTTATTCGTTCTAAGAAACTGTGCACAAACCGTTGGTTTGTGTACGAGACTGTGGTCTGGTTTCGGGGAAATGGCTTGTGCACCGCGAGCACGAGCTTTCTCCACGTCCCTAATTTTTGTTTTGTTAAAGGAATCAATGCTCATAAACAGGCTACAATACCTTAAATGCAAATTAGTCATCCAAAAAGTAAAATCAAACCTTTTTTTATCGCGCAGAGTAGAATCATTTACCACTGTGCAAAAAACAAAAAATCCTGAATAACTAGCACTAACTTCGCGCACCGGCGAGCTGTATACCTTCGGAAGATGCAGTGGTTCATGTCTTGCGGGGTGCAGACCGTGGCTGTTTGCAAAATCACTATGAGCACGTAGAGCTTTACGCTTCGCAGCCGCATGGGTAGCGAGTCGAGGCTCTGGTTCGACTTGTCCTGGTACACGAATCCGACGCCGCTCAAGAATATGAACAGGGAGCACGGAAAGTGGATCCGGCGCTGGACCTTCTTTAGCACCACTGCATCAAATCCAAGCAAGGTGACCGCAGCAGTTCATGGATGCTGGCTTTATGAGCTAAGGCGTATGTTAGCGCGATAGAGTTAAAGGAACCCCTCCTGCGGAAGACTGAGCGTCAGCTTTTTGCGAGAAGCATGGGCACGTTGCCAGCAGGTTATAGCTGGCAAGCGACATGGCCATGTATTTATTGGTGAGCGGTTTATCAGACGTAAATAGCTCCTATGAGACTCGAGAGTGAGATGAAAATTGAATCTTTCAAAAACTTTAGATCCCGAGTCAGGCAGCTGCTCCGAGGCTACGCAAGCGCGTCCGCATGACTTGGATGGTTAAAGTGGGGCCCTACAGATATGTCAGGCGCATGTAGCTTCTCCAGTTCGTACCATACAACTCAACGCTAACGAGTCTGTGTGATAAAATTAAGGCAGAGATAGGAGGGTTATTCTTTAAATGAGTAGAAATATGGATGTGTGCGAAATGAGATCTGCAAGGGGGCGCCGCAGACTGGACCCATTGACACTGTGGCGTAATGCCTTAAAGATCGAGTTTGAGTCCTTGAACTTTTTACCGCCGTAGTGAGGAAGGATTAGCGTTGTGAGCGAAAAGTCAAGGGCATGGCTCTTGGACGGGCATGTACTGGTCTTAAGTTTATGGGACATCATGCAGCTGCTTAGGATGACCCATTTAAAAGGCTGTCTGTTCTGGCACTTCAATTCTTGTTGGAGGGTGAGGGTTGTCAAACCCCCGAAACTCGAGTTCCGAGTCAGATATAGAATTCTTAACCACGCTAGGTTGAGCAGAGATTTATACCTGGGTCGGGTGGTCTATTACAAATTATGCTTACTTAAGTTTGTATGTTAGAGTGCGTGCGAGGTAATAAAGGTAACAATCAAGAAATAAGTGATTAAGCAAATGACAAAGTGCATCTATGTGAATGAGGATCTACAAGGGAAGCTACTGACAGATGTCGCTAGGGCAGTTATGACATACCGTTCAAGGCAGAACTCGAGTCCCCTTTGAAGGTTCAAAAGGTTCCCTTGAATATACCCCCTAATTTTTCTTCATAGATCCGTACAAATAGCACCCACTTGCCGTGACCAAGAAGGCACAGATTAATCGGTTAAGGAAATTGGTCTCTCTGAAAATAAGAATTTATTGAGATATGGACGCCTGAAGCATTGCAAAAGAGTATTCTCTCTTCGTCACGAAGGAGGGTCGAGAAGAGTTGAGGTGTTTATTTACAACAGGATCCTGTAGATGCAAGGCAAAACGAGTCAACAAAAGAGGCGTTACACAGTCGTAAGACTTCACGTACTTCAGGACTGACTAGCCACTGAGCTTTACTTGACCAAACAAGCACATATATAGGTAAATTAGGGAAAAGGAAAACACTAGGTGTGGTATCCAATGACGGGTAATTAGATGCAATCACGCCACAAGAAAAAAGTCGGAAAAAGTTGTCACGCCACAAGGTAAACATGGTAAAACACGAGGGTGTAAAAGGCCACTTTTTGCCCTGTGGCGCGACTTTTTGAGATTTCATCCTCGTGACGTGGCTACACATGACTGGCCATCATTGCATACTACACCTTCTTCCAGTATCCGTTCCCTTCAGTTACCAATCTATGTGCCTGTATTGCTCAAATAAAGCTCAGTAGTTAGTCAGTAACGTCTACATGATGTCTTCCGCGCTATGTAGCGTCTCTGTTGTGGCCTGATTTCACGTTACATCATGAACCAACTAGCTCAAAAACAAATCCTTCTCCTGCATATAACCCAGTGTAGCTCGACGTTCGCACCGATAGACTACCTCTCGGGCGACTGGCTGGTACTGAAACCAAACGGGAGAAAAAAGAAGCTATTGAATATTGCCGAATTCTGTGAGGACGTCTTGCCCCAGGTTTGCGCAAAGGCAGTGGTGCAAAACTGCTCAAGGGAGCTGGGCGCTACAAGAAAAGGTTCACTTGCCCCATAGATTCCATTCAAACGCTGTGCAATGCCAGTGACGGCGAAGGGCACCTAGCCGCTCTTTCCTGCGTAGACGGAGCAGTCTTGTATTGAAAGATGGACGGTCCCCTTACCTGCTGGCACTCATGACTTCCGGAGCTGGGCTCCAGAACAGTAGCAGGCGCCTTCAAAGTAATAGTCTTGAAGCGGGGCCTCATCCTTTCGCCACTTCTCTTCTTCTACTTCGATTTTATACCGTAGGTTACTGTTTTGTATTAGATTAGAGTGCATAGCGTGGTTTTGAGACTTTCCACTTTGTTCTCACTAGGGATGATGATTATGCGCCTTAGGTAACACACATATTAATCTCGTAAGCTAATCGAAGTTTTCTCTAGGATAAAAGCCTATCTTATTTAGCCCGAGTCGTCGATCTCATCAGCGGCCGTTCTCTCCTCGCTAAGACTCCAAGCTCTCGGCAGCCTGTACGCCCTCCTTTCTTATGTACCGTCTTTCCCAAAAGTAACCAGGCTACATGGCTTGCTTCTCACTGGCATTATCACATTATGAAGTCAAAAAGAATTTCCAGAACATCACGATGCTTTAAAAAGTGAGGACAGGGGCTAGCCTTTACTTCACTGATATTTACTGCTTCAGCAGTGATATGAATTCTCAACTAGATGATTGAGAAGCAGACTATGCAGCCTGGCTACTTTTGGCAAAGACGGCACGTACTCTGCCACTGACAGGTGCGATGACTGTTTATCTATTTGCTACAATAACAGTCGCTGCTGAGTCTTGATATTTCACCGCCTTTGTTTCATCTGTAACAGAATGCCACTGATGCAGGTTTGATTATTACGTCGGGTTCATTTCTTTCGGTCGGTGGACAGCAGTCACAAATTTAATACCAGGTAACACATTCCTTTGCAGGGCAAAGCTCTGGTTACACTAACAGAATACATATAATTCACGGTGGCGATAGTATAAAACGGTCTACTAAGGTTTCAATAAAATCTAGACGCCAATTGCATGAGGGATAGCTGCACCGCACAAGCAGCTTGCTGCTGTTTATACCCTCTGTATTTATTTAGGACACTCCACATATTTGTTTCTATCAATTTCGCTGGGTTCGCTCCAGCTTTAGGAGTGTGATATGTGTGCGCACGCACTGCACTCTGCCTGAATTGCCAGCACTCATTATGGGTACATACACATCCCCAAGCTGTTAGCTTCATCGTCGAAAGACCTAGCTTTATAGAAAGGATGCAGCTGTACAACTGCATTTTAGCACTGTTAAGCTGAAGTTATCATTTTCTCCACCTCACCTCCTGCATACAGGTGTAGTGTTAAGCGAATTAATGCAAATGCCTAAAAAGACCTGGCAAGACCTGCACACCGTGTTGATCGCATGAAGACGTAAAGATGACACTGTGAAGTATGTGTTACTCACCGTAAGAAAACTGTCTTGGTGCGTGTATAATTGTCATTTATGCACTGGAATTTTAAAAGAGAAAAGACACTGGGTACAGTAAAGCATCTTCTATTTATCGTGCTGTAGTGTAATATAGCGCAGCGGGATTACGTGTTCCTACGTCAGTTTTGCTTGCCAGGTGATTTAAATTCGTTTTATGGCATGAAGGCTTATCGTAGAACAAGGACCGTAGGTCTTAATTTATTATCGAAGAAAATTCCTTGGACAGCTCTACTTACTAACAGTATCGATTGCTTAACTCTTAAGATAGACAATAGGATTGCAATAATTGTTTTGTTGGTTTGTACATGTTTTATTAGTCTACAAATCAGAAAAGAAAGTTGAAAGTGATTTCCAAAGGGTTTCAAAAAATATAGAACGTTGATCATTTTGTTGACCCGTCAAGATAGCACGAAGCTGGCAAGCTGGCGTCAACTTTGCTGCATTTGAATCCGGACACACCTTTGCATATCTTTATGGTAAAGAGCACAACGACCCTGGCGTGTTGTGCTGACTGCGACTTGGAGTGGTGCTCACTAATCGCTGTTGGCTAGTGACTCACATTGTCTAGCCTACAGACATGTGTCAGTAGGGCCGTTGAAATCTGACCGCCGTCGAAATTTGTAGGCCGCGCAAAGGGGGTCTTCTAACAAAACTAGGGCTCATCGGTTGCAGATTTTATCTCAGAGCATATCTCACCGACACGCGGAAAGGCTTCAACGACATCAGTTTTTCTCCCAATGCCGCACAGTGAAGTTTGTATATCAGTCAGTAATTTCCCATTTAAACTTCAATTTTATATCCAAAAAGTGGAAGGTACCATCTATAGGATTTGGCCAGAGTCTTGTGGAGGTGAATCAGCGTGTCAAAAAGGTTGATGCCTCCTATGTGCTAATTATATGCCTTCACTACTACTGGGCAGTGTCTCCTGCTCACTACTGTAGCTTTGGACTACTCCAATTGGCTAAACACCATGGTCATTGCTGAGAAACGTCACACATCTGTTGTGCGATTTCACAGCTACTATTCGGTGTAATGAGCAAAAGTGTACTGACACACGTTTCTTCACTAACAGTTCCTTGTCACTTTTGAGAACTTTGCCTTTCATGCTCTGTTCCCGCAAACTCTGCTGACGCAGTGAATTTGTAGCCTGCTCCTCACTTGCTGTATTTCATAGCGAAAATGTTGCAAAAATTGACAGTAGCTAAACTATGATATACAAAACGAAATCAGTAGTAGACGTGAATAAAACCGAATAATTTCTATGTTGTTCTTGTCGCACCTTCTCTGCCGTCTTGTGTGGTCGCTTTGCAAATCTCTCTTCTCGCTCTTCGGGAGTTTCCATTGATTGTTTAGCTCTCTCAGCTTCGTTTTGTAGCGAGAGCTACACTGGGCTACTAGTCGAGCATTTCGCGTTGGCCGGGAGAGGCCAGTTGTGGCAATGAGCCTGTTACTATGACAACCGCAGGCAAGTAGCAGGTGCGGCGTTCGGAACCGCGTGTCGCAAGCGCAGCATTGAGTTTAGAAGGTGGAGATGAAGTAGGCGGCTGTATCACAACGTTTGATATGTATGCAGAGAAGGAGAATCCACCTGATGCTAAACGGCGGAATATAGACAAGAGAAGATTAACTCTTCCGATACTGATATTGTTATCTCACTTGGCCACACAATGGGGAACTACTGTAAATCTTGTATACCAGAGAGATTCTACCTACTCAAAATACTGTATACACAAATTTGAGACCTCTGCATGCTACTTCACAGAGCAAAATGCAAAATGAATAAAGGATGTGTATACCCAATGTCTCTCATTACTAAACAGTGACCACATAAAGCTCAGCAAGGGAAACGTACGTCTGGCTATGTATATTCTGGCATAGTCGAGCTAAGTCACTGCCAAATTGTTTCTTACGTGCCACTTCTCGACGAGCGATGTAGGCAGGATGAGTAGATTCGGCTTTCAGGCGAGCGTAACTAGCACTCGCACTAAACTTTTGCCTGATCCATGGAAAATCACTATAGATGCTGCCATTCTCAGCCTGTATTTTTTTAATCAATATTAATTGCCTCAGGGCATCAGTAGACTTTTTCCCAAGCGAGCGGCGGCTCCAAGGATTTTATCCCCGCTGCGGCGCAGCAGCTGAAGAGCACCGCGCATACACAGTGAGGCGCATAGCTAAGTGATGACGTCACTCATGGCGCTCCGCGAAGGAGGAGGAAGAGGATGAAATAACTTTTATTGTTCGACAAAAGTGGCACCTCCATCAACCCACCTCGGCACTAGGCCGGGGAAGCAGAGGCACCGCTTTGGACGCTGTCCGGGAGATCTTGTATATGGGCGGCCTCAATAGCCAGTCCGACAAGCGGAGCTGGAGCTCATGCAGGGTCCGAACTATGCAGCAGCGTCTCCCAGTATTCTTCAGAATTGATATTCAGCGCACTCTCAGAAGAATTTGGGCAATCCCAGATTATATCTGCAAGTCTTGTTGCTCTGCCATTACTGGGCCTCGGGCATCTCTCAAGCTATCGTAGCTTTTCGCCCGGGGCCCATTTCCTGTATATTACCGGAAATATTTTTTCAATTCAATTCATTATGGTCAAGGGACCCTCTCAAATTGCAGTGTTTACGCTCGGCTAATCTTACATCCGGGAACATATGGTTCAGCAAGATCAGGTGTCGGTACGTGTATGTTTTTATCTATCTCTAAGCGGAGATCGGCGATATGTACCGGTACGAATGAAGTTTGCTAGCAGAAGTAGCGAAGCAGCAGCAGGAGAAGACAGTAACGCCCGCTTCGTGCACCACACGTGCGAAGAAGTAGGCGACGAGCAGGCTGTGCTCCTATAGTCAAGCGGCTGAAGGTCGATTGAGGGTCAAACTGCGGCGTACGCGAGACACGCCACTACTAGACCAGTGAAGCTTTCGCTTCCAAACAAAACTTTCGTGCGAGTCTCTTCAATGGTATTGGAGAGCGTTACCACGACGTTTACACCCAGCAGCAGTTCATCCGTGCGGTCCTCCGGGACTCTATGAAACGTGCTTAATCTTTGATATATAATCTGCTTATTCAACTTGACTGACAAAACAGCTTAAAACCCCGCTTATCTGGGTTGTTCGCAACATACTGCTGCCGGTTTCTGGCAAAGGTTAACTTCTAAGCGATCATGACTTCGTATGAGATTTGCTTGTTATTTCCCTACATTTTAAAGAAGTGCTCTGTATGTTTTTTTCTGCCAAGAATGATGGTGCCTCTGATGGTCCAGTTACCATAAAGAATATAGCAGATATCTGCGAAACAAAGATAGCGCCTGAGCGCTTGGAATCTTCACCAGCCGTCTTCAAGAAACGAAAATTTGTTTACTCCCGTGTGCACAACAATGCCGAAGCAGCACCCAATTTCTGCAGTTTTTGTATCGAGTCTCCTTTCTTTCTGTTCAGCGGAATACAGATTGGTTTAATAAGTTATGTGCGCAACAAGCTCATCCGCAAAGAGAGACTTGAAACATGCATACGGAGTGCACACATTCTTCGGTGCGACATGAACTTTTTCTGGAACCTTTGGGTTGGTAGTATCTTTCTACCATGTTCTTCCCTTCTCACGGACGCTTTCTCTGCTAACCTGTGTCTCGTCTGGTTCATCGCGTAATGAAGGAAGGCTTTCTTTGAAGGAAGGTTGGAGCGGGTAAGAGTGGCGCCTTCGCTGTGAGCGCACTACAACTTTGAGCGCTCTCAGATACAGGTAGGTGTTCATGAGAATTGTCATTAATGAAGTCTAGCTCCGAGTGACTAGGACGAAGTAGGACAAAAGCGACGCCGATATCCCTCCGTTTCTCCATAAAAAAGGCAGTCTCCATGGCTACACAAAACCAGCACGTTGCGTGTCAGTAAATAAGAACAAAGATATTAAATTACTTAAAGCAACATTTCGGTGAGAAGTACTCAAGTTTCCAATGAACACAAGCGCTCGAACTTCTGCCGAAATTCTACTAAAAGAACCGATTAATACTGAATTGCAGTCCTTAAATGCAAGTCGCTTCAGGCTTTTGGTGTCACGTGCAAACCTATTAGGCATATACGGACGAACAGCCGAATGTAATTGATCGACTAATTTTGTACGTCATTCTGGCAACCCAACAATTTGGTAGGCTGTATTTATCCTGTGAGTATGTATACAAACAAAAATGTCGAAATCGTTACCTGGTACAATTAACTTGCCCCCTTTTGAAGCAGGAAGTTAACGCGGCGCACGATGAAAACCAGTGGCCTCATTTCGACGCACATCACGGTCACTCTGCGCAAATCTATTACAAACCAATGCGACTTGAGCCTACTTCCTAAAAACTATATTTAAATGAACAAGTTTGACATTTCGGCGGCTCGCGTTTTATGGTTGCCTATATCGGGTCAACAATGTTCTTTATCAGCCAGTTGAAGGGTTAACAAATTTATTTATTTATTAGTACCTCACAGGCCCCGAAGAGCATTGGGTGAGGGGGGCAAATCGGTACAAGAATATCGTACAAGAACGCGGTACAAGTCAAATACAAGAAAGGAACACGAAATTTATACAAAACCGAGTTAAAATAACATCAGACACGAGACACGAAAAACAACGTTAAGAACAAATGAAACTGTTGTACATTTCGAACATCACTATGGCAATAGATGTATACATAGATGTTTTTTAAACTCACCAGGATCAATGAAAGAGATTATGTTGTCAGGAAGATCATTCCAGAGTTTTATTGCTCTAGGTAATGCAGAGGAATTAAACGACAGGGTCTTCCCATATATCCGGTTGAAGCTGAGTTGATTGTGTAAGCGTTGTGAAGAGCGGAAAGGTGATGCCAGAGGTAACAACGAAGGACGGGTGTGAACATATTTATGGAATAAACACAGAAGTGAAATGGAGCGACGAATTTCAAGTATCTGTATGTCATTAAGGTTTTTAAGCTGGGATACACTTGCGAGGGGACTATAATTGCTAAAAATGTACCGGGCAGCTCTGCTTTGAATGGACTCGAGCATATCTATGAGATATTTCTGATGGGGAGACCATATAGGTGAGATAAATTCCAGCTGTGGGCGAACAAATGTAAAATATGCAAGTTTTCGAACGGAGCTAGGTGAGTTTCGAAGGTCCCGGCGTATGAAACCCAATGTCCTCGACGCTTTATTGCAGACTGCAGAAATATGAGAAGACCATGAAAGATTTGGTGTGAACTGAATTCCAAGGTATTTGTACGACGTAACCCTTGATAGAGAGGTATTATTTATAGAGTATATGAAGTTAGAAACAACATGCTTGTGGCTAAAAGTCATTGATTTACATTTATTAGGGTTAAGAATCATTTGCCAGTTTTGACACAATCAACAATAGTGTCAAGGTCATTTTGAAGGGTCAGGTGATCAGTCTCAGAAGCGATCTTACGGTAAACAACACAGTCGTCTGCGAAAAGGCGTAAACGGGAGGAAATGTTAGTGGGAAGGTCGTTAATGTAGATTAGAAAAAGTAAGGGTCCAAGTACGCTTCCCTGTGGTACGCCTGAGGTTACGTCACATAGGGATGAGGAAGAGCCGTTGACAACTGTGAATTGCTGACGTAATGAGAGAAAGTTTCGAAGCCAAGATAATGTGAGGGAATCAAGGGAAAGGGTAGATAATTTTGTAAAAAGCCGGCCATGTGCAACTCTGTCAAATGCCTTTGAGAAATCTAAAAAAATGCAATCTGTTTGCTGGTTATCATCCATGTTGAAATGCAGGTCAGTAGTAAATTCAAATATCTGGGTATCACATGAGTAGCCTTTCCTAAAACCATGCTGATTTGAAAAGAAGAAGTCATTTCGTTCCAGATGGTTGTAAATGTGAGAAGCGATAATATGCCCAAGTAATTACAGCATATGCATGTTAACGAAATAGGCCGATAGTTATCAGGAGAGGTTTTGTTACCCGTTTTGAAGACAGGGATGACTTTGGCTTTTTTCCAGTCAGTGGGCAGTTCTCCGGAGGATAGTGACTGCTGAAATATATGACACAAAATCTGGCTGGAAATTGAAATGGTGTTTTTAAGTATCTTCGAGTTAATGTTGTCCACTCCGGCAGATGATGATAACTTTAGATTTTTAATTAGTGATGCGATGAAATGAGAAGTTCATCAACTATACTATACAGAGGAATGTAATGTAGGCAGCATTTGTTATTTGTTTTAAAATATGCATTGTTCAAACATGTCTCATTATTAGAGACTAGCTGTTGGAGTAGCGACGAACTTGGGCTAGGTTTTCAAGTCCTATAAAGGAAATGAAAAAGAGAACAACACAGGATATACCAAAGCTCTTTATCATAGTGAATGCTAGCATCTTCTTATGGAAGGCAAATTAAACAGACCCACGTTCGCATCGATTGCCCTTCACTGACGCAGAAGTGCGATGAAAGAGTTTCTCAAAGCCGAGGTCATGAGCAAGATCATGAAGCTGCATTGTCTTGCAGTCACTGTTATCAACATCCATTGTAAAACACGCGCAGGGTCTCGAAAGCTATTTGTTGAAGCGACAACACGCGCATCGATGATGCCTCTATGAGGACGCGAACAAAAATCGTTCTATTTGCAGAAACGGAGATGTTTAGTCATAGAGTACTGCACACGTTTTTCAGTGGTAGGTGGAAGACCCGATGCAAGCTCGGTTCCAGCTCACTTCGTTTTAAACCAGTTGCGAACATTCAAGCGCACAAAGAGCGCCCCGGTCGCAGGCTGTGTCACGGGCACTCCTTGTCGGCGTCCTCCGTTTTGGGTGGGTGATTACAAATACTTGCAGCTGAAGTTGTCGTAACGGCGTTGCACATGAAGTCAAAGTCGCCGAAACATTGCTCGGCGTATATTCATAAAACAAGGCATGCGGGAAATTATTCGCACAAGCTATAAATTTAAAAAGAACGAAAAAGAAATAATATTAGGGATATGAAGTGAACGGGGACAGTTTCTAGAAGTCCAGATCGGTGTTCCGACGCTTTCCTGAGTACCTGTACTCTCTTCCAATGTCACCCTGCGTGAAGGTAAGGCACAAAGTTAGGCAACACGAAGCTGCAACCTCGCTTCTCCGCGATTCCAACCTATGTCACCAGCTAGTGTCAACTACACATTCCTCGAACGCTCGCTGTAAGCCGCTATTACGAACCAGTAGTATATAGCCGCTAGAAAGAAAAAAAAGCAAAAAAGCAGCCGTGCGTGAAGCGGCTAAACCGTGAAACAGAGTAAACATTGATAGCAGTTGACACAGCTGGAGCTGCCCTTGAATCTAAAGGGTGGGAGCAGTGACTACATTGATGTCAGTAAAGAGCCAGAGGGCATTTAGTCATTTATTTTGCTGCGTTTACTGACTACCGAAGCCAGAAGGACAATTTCTCTTATATAATTATTTTGAAACAGAGGCTTTGGGGCTCAACTGTCCAGTAGCCCTAAGGCATAGTAAAGAAAAAGCACGATTTATCCGTCTCATCACCGAGCGCCTTTTCTGCTGGTATTCAGTTGTGTAATAATGGCGGTGACCGTGCCGTCTACCTAACTATAACCGGCGCTAGCTAGCGGCTGGCTTCTGGGGCTTTACGGAACTGATGTGGTACAAGTAGGGTATTTGACGTTTTACGTTGAAGTAAGCTACATTGAACCCTTACTCAATTTTTCTTCGTTTCCCGCAGTGCCTCATCTTTGCTCGATGGAACAGTGTTTCAACGCCGAGCTCTTCATGAAACTTATCAGGCTGGATTATTTCTCACATATTAACAAACATGGACCTAAATATACCAAGATGAACGAGGACGCTATCATCCACCAGATGCTTCTCTATTCATTAGCAAATGTCTAACTTGTGCATAATACACCTGAGGGACACATCGAACGAACGGAAACGAACGTCACCATGAACAAGATAGCGCCCGGCTGCCCTTGCAGCTCCTCAGTTTCGTAGTATGCCACTGCTGAAAGATTGAGCCTAAATGAAAATGTACAAACAAGTGAGGTTAAATGGATTCATTCAGTAGCCTAGGGTCTCCTTTGCAATTCGCTTAGCAGACAGGCTCTGTTCTTGTTTGAAATTTTTATTTACTCGCACTAGACAAGGCCTCCCTTTGAGCAAGTGGAATGAATTGGTCTAAGCCCCAGTGTTAGCAGGCCTGACCCTTGTCTTCTATCTTTATTAGCCAAATTTTCTTTTTGCTCCAAATAATTTACTTTTCTAAATGGAATAATGATGTTTAAGTAAATAATTTTCCTTTCTAAATGTTATATTGATGTATAAGTAACCTTGTACACATAATGTTTCTGAAAACAATTAAAAAGTATATCTATTAAGTGTAACACCGTGGCCCTTTTGACTATTCCCGATATTATTCTCATAAAGCCGAAAACTACGCCGGCCTTTCTGTTGAGATATAACCTTAATCACATTGCATTAGTAAAATCCTCAGCATAACTTAACTAAATAGACTTCCTTGCAGGTACCAGTGCGCCCAAGATAGAGGGATTTAGCTCAATTTTTAAGAGTGCAGTGCTATCCGGATAATCAATGCTGTGTCATGGTGAGTGCGAAAAGTGTGTACCTTGTCATATGCACATGATTTTAAAGAGCTATATTCATTTTAGAGAACGAGAACATTAATTTGAAGAGGACAAGCTGCTATCGTTTTCCTTTTTTTTTTTTTTTTGTGCAGCGTCTGGCCGGACGGGGACAAAGCACGGAAGAACAAGTAGCACACACAAACGCTAAACTGCAACTTTATTTTGGTCATCCCTTAGCCACATCATTACGCACAAAAGCGCCCACAAGGGAACAAAAATCTAAGACGAGAAAATAAAGGTCTTTAAGGACTGAAAATAATATTGATTCTTTCATGCACTATTTTCCACTGGCTGTTAATATAAGGACTTACGTCATGTTGCTTCCATTTCATGTTGCTTTTTCTATTAATAGTAGGTTAGGCTTACTGATTTATCGATATGCAAACATATTGAGGTTTGTTTCACTAGACGCCTTGCTTTATATGCGCCGGCGTTTTTCGACACGGGTTTAAATTTTTTTCCCTCGTAGGCGTTTTTTCTGCATGTATATGCGATGTGTTGGCACACTACCAAAATAAAGTTGTATTTCAGAGCTTGAGTTTACTTCTTGTTCCTAGGTGCTTCGCCCTCGTCCAGCTACGCAATGCGATAAATGAAAGAACATTATTGCAACACGTGGTTGTACCCACACATTCTTCACTGAATATCTTGCCGCCAAAATGCTGTCCAGCATGAATTCCAGGCCTCTCTGTTCGGCTCTGCCACAAGCTTAGTGATCCGACCGTTATAGCCCCTAATCTTGGGATTGCTAAAACATTCCGTAAGAGCTCATTTCAGTGTTATAACGACCAAAATCCATTTAGGACATTTCTTAAATTGACAAATGAGCATGAGACAAGCACGCGTACATTTGTTTTAGCGTGCCACATGCGGTGGGGCCTTCCGCATTTTGTGGACCGTGAACGTCATCGATTACTGCTGCACACACGTTATGCCATTTAACCTGGCAGCGTGCTGCCCGGCAGACGCCATCCGGTCTTCACGTGCAGGCATGTACTTCGATATGTACAGGCTGTTCTATCAGAAGAAAATTGGTATGCTATCACCAAAAATGAATCTCCGTAATGTGTCAAAAGCAATCCACAACGACAGGAGCATTACAAAACACTCTGCAGAATGTGTTCAGCTGCCTTTTTCTCTGCTCAAACTGCTAGTGTTAATGCAACGAACCAGAAGTGAGCTTTCATAAAAGCTTCAGTAACGACCACAGAAGACCGAGGACGTTTATGATGGGAGACGAGTCTATAGCCATTTCAAATTGTCTCATCAATTCGAACTCCCTTAATCAAGTTTTGTTCAATTAAACTGGTATTTTAACTTTGTGAATTTAAAACAACCCCTTTAAGCAGCCCCCTCCCCCCTCTCCCTCCACCGCATCTATTAAAGCATAGCTCTATACATACTGATATCGCCAATCACATGCACTGCTGCGTATCGCTTTGGTACTGTCGATAGCACACACAGGCTGCAGTTGCAAGACCGTTGGTACGCGCGCAGGCAGGGAGCGTGAACCTTTCGATTTTTTCCACGCGGGGCGTCTCGGCAAATGGCCGTGGCGTTATCACTCACCCTGCGACTAGCCTCCATTTCTGCCAGTCGCTCTTCCTCGGTAGGCACCCGGCGAAGCCAGTCAAACTCCAGGGGCAGCTTGTATTGTTTGTTCGCGACGATTGCAATAACCGGCCGCGGACGTGTGGAAAAGTCACCCTAAAAGATGCAGCAGAACAAAATCCATCACATGATTCGTGCGGAATGAATACTTTATTTTTTGTAAAGACAAATGTTCATGTAATGGAAATCGTCCGCGCATTGAAGACCTAAATAGGACGAAATGTAGCGCAGATTTATTCTGAAGCAAGTTTATGGAAGTGTCGCCGATTGAGCTCAAATATTGCATACCAGCGCCATGTTCTGTACTCGCACACGAAAGAAAACTACAGCGTCGACCGTGGTTAGTGGGAACAACATATTGATACTCATCTAGCGCCAGACGTAATCAAGCGCCAGCATAAAGTGCAATAGGGTGTAGGCACTGCCTGTAACAGTGGAGTACATACGTGATTCTCTCGCGTCTAGTGCTGGTAGAGCAGCAGAAACGCGTGCTGAAACGTATCCTCTTACTGGAATGCACACTGTAAATAAAATGACAGTTTTTCCCCGGATTTATGTCCTTGCGTACCACGAGCATTATGTTGAATGAACTTAAAGATTCGGGTGAACGTTTAACCCAGTTACATTACAGCATCTTCTTCCAGCAAATCTGTAATGCATTTATGCACTTAGTCATGCTCGCTGCTGACACTACCCGCTTAAAGGCGAACAAAATGCATTTGAGTGTGTTGCCTTCTGGCTCCCACCTGCACAGGTTAAACCTTCAGACTGCGTTAGTCCTGATGAATTACTAATAGGTTTTTATGTATTTTCGAAGGCCCGCATTTAGTTTTTACTCGTTTCCATCACATGACGGAACAGAAACATGGTGCTAGAGACGGAGAAAAAAGCCACGAGCCAGTGCAGAGTCGAAAGGATGGCTGTAGCGCAGGAATTATTACTAAACAAGAATGTCAACTCCGTGTAGCTAGCTCTATTAGTCAACAAATAAAATTTAAAAAAAAATGAATAAACGTAACAAAACACAAGACCAAGTTATTGATGCGTGTCAGTGGTAATTCATGACTGGCTCCTACTGCTTTTGAGCACTGGCGACGAGTTGTTCACCATGTACGTGCTTGCAGGATCATTCAGCTTTTCAAGGTCCGCTCGTCAGTTGCCTTACGAATTCTTTTGTCTATAAAATAATATGCAGGAGTAAATGATATCAGTCGTGTAAAGTTTAGTGCTAAAGAAGCTTTCCTACGAGGGATACACAAACTCCTGCACGAAGTGTCACAATGGCAGGAAATTGACGCTGAAACACTAGTATTTTAGGAATAGGTACTCAGAATACCGGAGGCTCACACATGTTTTATTGCGAAAGCAATACTACTCTAGGTTTCAAGCCTTCAGCGTAGCGTGGCGGTAGCCACGTCTTACCCACGTGACGCTGTGACGTTACACCCCACGTGACACAAAAGCGAGAGATGGGCAAGCGGTTGGCGTGGTGCGGGCGGAACCGCGGCTTCGACCGCGGCTCCGACCGCGCCTAAGTTGGCAGGAGCGGCCAACTTGGGTCTCGTTTCACATGCGACGGTTATGTCAGAATCAGCCTGCTAGGACCCTGGCATTCATGTTACCCCTATAGGCCACTAAGGCAGGTTCATACGGCTTGGTTAAAGCGGGGCTTTATATGTGGGTTGAGAAAGCAGAAAAAGAGAAGAAGAACGCTCAGTCACCCGCACCTAATGCGTTCGCTTATTATTTGGTTCAGCAGTGTTGAACTCTTGTAATGTTTTTCAGACATGCACGTGTTGATAGACATGAAACAAGAATATTTACGGCTCACATAGCCTGCTAGTCCAAGTATGAGGAAGAACGTTGCACCAGTTCACTGTTTTGAGAAATATCTACTATGTCCCGTGAGAACTCGAAAGAACGCAATCACAATTTGTGGAGTTCTGTAGACATAACGTACAATGGGCTGTAACAAAAGCGAATGAAAAATTTGTATTCGTAGTGTACACAATTTTCTCAGGGGGCGATGACAGAGAGCAAATATCGTCGCATTTGGACGAACAGCTGTTGCGGTTGGTTTTGCCATCTTCTGTAGAAGTCCATAAGCTACACACTCAGTGTGGATTAATTTTTTATATGATATATAGGTTTCAAGTAAACATTATATGCGAATTGAAGTGCGAAAGAAAACTTTTAGCAAAAGTAGCAAACTCGAGCATCAATCAGTACCGTGACAAAATTGCTCAAATATGTTAGATAAAAGCAACAGTCAATCTCAAGGTACAAATATATATATATATTAAATCAAAAGGATTCTATGCTCGGCTGCCTGTGCCTATGCAGTGAATGTAGAGCCGAAACGCCGTCAGCTTACTCTGGAGCAAAATATAGTTCCTTCATAAATTTCGTTCATCTCGGTTTCGATCGTATAGCATTAAGGCATTATAAACGTTATCAATAGATCAAGATTATACCAAACAAGAATGTCAACTCAGTGTAGCTTGCTATGTTAGTCAGCACATAATATAAAAAAAAAAAAGGTTAGACGTAACAAAATACAAGCCCCAGTTATTGACGAGTGTGAGAGGCATTCCATGACTGGCGCCTACTGCGTATGTCCACTCGCAACGGGTTTTCAATCATGTTAACGTCAACGAAGGAGTAATCGATTAGTATTATGCTCAGCGATGTAGCATTTCTCATGTAGAAAGACCCGTCGCTGAGGCTTAGTGGTTGTGGCACTCGACTGCTGATCCCATGGACATGGCTTTGATCCCGGACGCATTTCGATGGAAGCGGAAAGCAGGGTGCTTGATTAGAGTGCGATATAATACGCTGACCACAAGTTGATGGTTGCGTCGCTTGTTGGGAAGCGCGCGAAGCGTAGGCAGGCAGCGTCTGCAACGTGTTCGCGATGGTTTTTGTATGTGTTCGAAATAGCGCATGTTTTCACAACATACAGTACGGTTCATTGTTAAAAGCAACGTGCTGTGGCGTGTCCTGGCGAGAACCTGCGGCCCCATGTGCATGCGCGGAAAGAGCAAGCGATGCTACTTATTTATTTATTTGATCATACCGCAGACCCAGTGAAGAGTCCTGGCAGGAGGAGCAACAATTACAAAAGAAAACACAAAAGCATAAAGTGCAAAAACATGAACATAAAATTTACACAAGTACAAGCAAGATGTAGAAAAACAGCAAATCAATGCACGGCCTGTTCTAAAGAATCAAGTCCTGAAGTGATGATAATGACAGGTTATTCCATTCGGTTATGGTGCGCGGGAAAAAAGAAAATTTGAAGAAGTTAGTTTTGGCAAAGTAAGGTGTTAGTGATTCGGTGTGCATATTTCTTTTTGTCCTAGACGATGCCGGTTTAAGATACAAATCAGAAGCCATTGATAATTTATTATTTTTAGTAGGAAGAGGAGCTTTAGCCTTTGTATTCTGCGCCGATATTCAAGGGACTGTATGTTATGTTTAAGCATCAGGATAGATGGTGAGTAAGTGCTGCGATATCTAGAAAATATAAACCGAACAGCCTTGCGTTGAATTCTTTCGAGAACATTAATGTTAGTTTTTGTGTGTGGATACCAAACAGTGCACGCGTACTCAAGTTGAGGTCTAATCATGGTGTTATATGCTAGCTGCCTGACGTCGGAAGGAGCTTGTTTTAACTTACGTCTAAGAAAACAAATGTTACGGAAGGAAGACGAGCATACAGTGTCAATATGTTTGTTCTAGCTAAGATTATTCGTTAGTGTTATACCGAGGTATCTGTAATCTTTCACTTCTGAAAGGTTCCGGGTGGGAAGACTATGAAAAAGAATGGCGTTTTTTTTTTTTGTTCGTAATCCGCATAAATACTGTCTTGTCAGCATTTTTTTCCATTCCCCATTTATTACACCATTCGCTAATACTATATAAGTTATAATTAAGTAAAATCTGGTCGCCTCGAACATTTATTCCACTATACAGAACACAATCATCGGCAAACAATCTAATTTGAACAGGGAGAATAATGACGTCGGTAACATCATTAATATAGATAAGAAAGAGTAGTGGCCCAAGGAGACTGCCCTGCGGGACACCGGAGGTTACTGGAAGTTGGCTGGAACAGTGACCATCGATAGTGACATATTGAAATCGGTCGAACAAATAAGCTGAAACCCTACGCACGCGCCTTGAGATAGCACTTGCCACACACTGTCGCGGCACCGCTTCGGAAAGCGCGACAGACATACGTTCGCATGTTCTTTTTAACGGTGCACCGTACTATATATCATGTGGACTATTGATTAGCCGCAAAGTTACGTACGCATAGACCATCAATTGTTTGAAAGAGCGCATTTTTTTTTCATATCTGGCTGCTCAAAAACTAATAAAACAGCGCCAATACAGAATTGCAACCAAAACAGTGATTAATGCAAGACATATGTGAACAACTCGGCCTAGTAATACCGAAAGGAAAACTCCGCTCTCGTAGCCTTGGCTCAACACCCACAAAAATATGTCCCACATAACGCGCTGCTTTCGTTATCTGTTCATCTGAGGGCGTTCAGATCATAAGCATATTTTATGAAAAGCTGCAAAGCACCGGATACAAAGCGGGACGCAGCATGTCTTGCATGCCAAGTTTGTCCGTTCATCCTTCTGATTAATAAAGCATCAGCGACGCCATTTTCTACACGAGTTACGCTACGGGTGGTGGTCAGTTCCTAGATAGCTCAACATTTTCGTTCTTCGTGTGCACGCCTAACGTTTCGAGGCTTGAATGTGCACCATTCATTAGCGGGGCAGCAATCGAAACGACATTCGTCACTCGTGTGGTGCAGTGCATCGATTCACATGGACGCCTAGTAGGTAAGTACCAGGGAAAAAAGAAGCTCATTTAGTGGGCTCCATGTCAAAAATGGTAGACGAAAGAATTTGATCAGGCACGTTTTAGAAAACGCAGAGCTGACAGGGATTAGGCAAACCCTCGCACGTACCAGACTTAGTGCTAATTCAAACTGCTCTTGATCCTTCTCCCACCATAGGATAATTTAAGAACAATGCTGCTTTGATGCATGAACCGACAAGATCTTAAAACTGGTTCAAAATGTACCTTGTCCTCATCTGCAGCACTTAAAAGACCACACAAAAAGGCGGGTAATTAAAACTCTTCTCGAAAGAAATGTTAACTATACTGGTTTATGGATTTGTCTTGAGCTCCGTCTTCGTGTTCTGACTCACTGGGGTGTGGGGTGGTTGAAGGCATGGTCGGTAGGTGTGCTGCCTACGGATTGCCAATTTTAAATGATGTTGCGAAGGTCTCTGTTCTTTTTTTTTAGTTCTGTTGTATTCCTTTCGCTTTATCAAGCTGTCGTTCTCTGCAGAATGTTTTACAAGTCGGGTTTGCACATGGAGAATCCCGTTAATGAACGAGTAATCGATTAGGGTTATGCTCGGCGATGTAGCATTTCTCATGTCGAGCGACCCGCCGCTGAGGCTCGAGTGATTGTGGCGCTCGACTGCCGATCCAGTGGACGTGGCTTCGATCCCAGACGAATTTCGATGGAAGCGGAAAGCAGGGTGCTTGATTAGAGCGCGATGTTATCGCGCGTTGGAAAACTCCGAAGGAATAAAATTTCTCCACCCTTCCAGTATGGCTTCCCTCATATGATGTGTCACTTTGTTACGGAAAGAAAGAGCACTGAACAAGAGTTGAGGGGTAGCCTCAGTTAGCAAGCCGAGCCAACGTTTCGACAAGGGGACTATACTTCGAGAAGTCACCTTGTCGAAACATTGCCTCGGCTCGCCTTGCGAACTTAGGCTCCTCTGAACCCCTGTTCAATTCTTTTTCATAGTATGTAGACATCTTTTTCTCGTCCTACCTTTTGTGATGGTAAACTCGATACAAAAAAAAAAAGGCGAAATCTTGTAGAATGACCTTTTTACGTTCAGATAGATACGAGCATTATTATTACAGCGAGGACCGAGGAGCCGCGAGCTTTTGGGCTAGCGTTTCGGCGAATAGATGGTGCGTAAACATTGCTTCAGTATCTAATTGCCTCTTTTGTATATAAGTAATTTATTATCATTACTCCAATATATACTTTAGGTAATATATAATATTTTGTACTTTATTATTTTGTTGACAATAAAAACTTGAAATCGCAGCATGGCAATGACAGCCTGCCGTAGTTAAACATAGAAACCAAGCAAATCATTCTAGCAATTGTGCGGAGGCAAGAACAGTAGGACCAGATGAGGACGTTAACACTTACGGGAAATATGAACCTCTTTACGAAGCGCGGAATGTAGTAGGGCGCCGCGTACACGTCGCCCGTGTTATAGTCGACAAGGGTGCCCTGGATAAGGAGGATGTCCTCGATGTCCGGGCTCACCAAGAAGTCGTGCGCGCTTGCCAGGTCGGGCAGCAGGAAGGAGCTCAGGCGTAACTTTATCTTTTCCATGGGCCAAGTCTTGAGACAATAAGTGAGTAGGAGAGGGGAGAGCATGAGAAGGGAGAGGAAAGGGAGGACATCACGTCTCAGTATATAGCTATATGCTTTACCTTAGTCGCCACGGTGGCTCAGCCTCTAGCGTAGGATTACCTTGTCGCGGTGGCGCAGTGGTTAGGACATTTAACCGCTGTACTCAAGAATGCCGCATCGAATCCCTGCCCGGTGACTGATTTTTGATGGAGGCGAAACGTAAGATGCCAATGTGCTGTGCCATGTCAGTAAATGTTTAGTAGCCCCAGGCGGCAAAATTTCCAGAGCCCTCAACTTCAGAACTTCTCATATAGTTCGAGTCGCTTTGGGCGTTAAACCCCATAAACCAAGCTAAACCAAATCAAGTGTAGAATCGAATCCTGGGTCCATATTCCAAGTTTGCGTCGTTATTGAATGCGTCGCTATCTCCCCGACCTCGAATCATCTGGTTGGTGGAAACGCCTGAAACGGGAGTGGTGGTGACATCCGCAATAACGACGCAAACTCGGAATACGGACCCTGATTGCGGCTGCCTCCTTTTTACGGCAAGAAGGCCGGAATATTAATCCCGAGTCCTCCACTGCAGAGTACACGTGAGGCTTTGTTACGTTAAATACCTCACATTGCTGTCAGTACCGTACAGCAGCACATAATAAGAAAACCAATACCAAGAAATAACGCATGGTATACCATAATACAAATCCAATATTACCATTGTATGCATCACACCAGCTATACACTCGTACTACGGACACTTGCCGTGTAATGACACCAACCAAGAGCATTCGAAACGTACGGGCATATAAGGCTTGATATCTCAGCGCGATCGTCTAATGAACGTGCGTTTACTCTATGCAGTGTTGACCAAAAACTAAAACATGAAAACATTTCCCCTTCTGACCTTCGGAACAGACACTCGGCTCTTGCATCTTCCAAACAACATGCTCGTACTAAAGGACATGATTCTGAGCAGGAAATAACTGCTATTTATTCTTGATAGCCATGTAATAAGAACAGCTGTGTTTAAAAGCCTTCCAGTAATTGCTTTCCAAGAGTCGCGTATAGTAATCAACCGAGCTAATTCGGTCTAGAGCTAAATACATCATAGAACAAAACGTTTTTTTTTTTCTTAACGATCGACTTACCTGGTACTTGGGTTCAGATTGTAAAATTAGGACGCCGAAAATGTTGGCAATGTAGTACCATATCTGGTATAGGAAGCTCGGTGGCCTGGTGAATATATGTATCGCCTCCACCACGCGGCTCCGAGGGATTACGTATGCCTGCAAAAGAGGGCAGAGCCCCACATGACTGGTTACTGCTTTAAATCGAATACCTAGACCGTACCTACTCGGTATATCCGAGATATATTCAACTTGATGTGCTGTGCAGGCGGCTACGGGGAAGTCTGAGTGCAATGGCGCTTCTCTTCTCAGATTACTAACAAAATGAGTCGCAAAAAAACGCACTACGGCTATGATTAAATTTTGACCAGCCTCTTTCAGAACACTACTTTAGGTGAGCAAACCTTTCCCATCGAATACATGTACGATATGCCGAATAAATAGTCATAAAACTGAACGCATTCAAAGTGCGAACCATAGTTAGATGTTGTCTTGAGTAGGCTTCTTTATTCTTTCATATTGATACTATATAAAAGTGTGACTGAATCTGCAGGAACGAATTATCAGTTAATTTGTGAATAAAGATGCAAAGCGTATAATAAGGGAGAGTTGTTCTTACAGCACTAATCATGGCGCTCTGCTGCCTGATAATGGCATTAAACGGGAAGAAGCTTGAGTAGACGAACTTGCTGACGCCGGCCGTCGCACTGCTTCAAAGAAGTGGTTGGTTGTGCAATCGCATCGCTTCAAGCAGAGATGGAAGGTTCACTTTGGCAATAATTTAAAAAAATATGTCGGTATTCTACCTTACAGGAACTTCCTAATCATACTGGCTCTTTCAAAGGGTACTATAGAAGAGAAACGCGCTGCTCTGTTGTCATTTTTCTCGAGTAAACCGGGATACTCGGCGCAAGTATATTGTTATGGTGAAATAAGAAAGGGGTGCTTATTTAAAGTGGCGTGGAAGCACGACAAGCTAAGGCCTACTAGCTCCAAAACACCAACGCCCCTTCCTTCTCTTCTGCCACCCAAAACATCGTCGTGAATAGCGTGACATTTCCCCCCTACTAAGCCAAAGCCCTCTGAGGGGTGCTTATTTAAAGTGGCGTGGAAGCACGACAAGCTAAGGCCTACTAGCTCCAAAACACCAACGCCCCTTCCTTCTCTTCTGCCACCCAAAACATCGTCGTGAATAGCGTGACATTTCCCCCCTACTAAGCCAAAGCCCTCTGGGCGTGTTCATGAGTCGTGCGAGGCTGACACAGCTTCAAACGGACAATGTGACAAAGTTTCGTTTTGGCAGACCGACGACCCTATGTGATCAAGCGGGCTATTTAATGTTAAATCACTGATCCGTTTGACCACCACATATGGGCCGTCATAGCAACCCTAGAGTTTTGATGTAGGCCGCGGCGCCGAATTGGACACCACAGATAGAATATTTTCTCTTTAGAGTATGGGACACGCCGGTGACTGTCATCATATTGCACTTTGGAGCGTTCCTGCGAAGCACCAGACCGTAAGCGGGCGATTCCTCGAGCTTCTTCGGCAGAGGGTCTCAGCCAGGCAGGGATCTTCACGGCTTGAGAAGGGCAGGATTATATGCGGGGAGTGGCGGGGTGGTCTGGCATACAGCAGGAAGAATGGGCTGTACCAAGTCGTCTCATGCGTGGCGGTAATAAACGCATATGTAATGAAGGGTAGTATTGGTGCCCCAGCTCTTGTGCCTTGCTTCCCTGTACATACATGGCTATCATGTTCATAAGTGTCGGGAAGTTACGGCGCCTAAGCGCACGAGTTCTTCAATAACACCAACGGTGAATTGACGGCCCCGATCAGTTATGACAATTCCTGACAGCACCTGTTGTAAGATTACTGAGTGCAGCAGGAAAAGCCACACTTCATGTGCCTTAGCAGATGGAATATCGGCGGTTTCACAGTAACGTGTTAAGTAGTCCGCGCAGACTATAATCCAGTGATTTCCATCCAAAGACTTCGGAAACGGACCTACGAGGCCAATGCCTACTTGATCGAACGGAGGTGTCGGGGTCTTTTACAGAGTGTAGCAAGCCAGATGGAGTTGTGGCGGGACGTTTGTGGTGTGACGTATATTGTTTGCAATTCGCAACGTATTGTTCAATCCAGTAAAATCTTTCTAATGATCTCCGATGTCCATAAATCGCATCATCATGCATGACACGCAATAAGTCAGTGCAAAGCGTCTTGGGAACTACGAGTAGGTTTCGCTGGTCGACAGGGGAGTAACGTTTTCTATAGGAGGCCGTCACGCCCAGAAAAACGGCTCGTAGCTCCGCTGGCTTGGGCGGCGGCAAACAGGCGCTGCAGACCCTTGTTCTTTATTGTTCCATTCTGAAAACTTTCGGGTCCAGGAACGCCGGCTCAAGGACCGATATATAATTGTCGAAATCGTCGTTTTCAGATCCGGTCGTGGCCACTGGCATCGTGCAAAGACTATCTGCATCTGCGTGACGCCTCCCGCCTTTGTAAACAACGACAAAGTCGTATTCCTGTAACAGGAGGGACCAGCGTGCGAGGCGACCACATGGGTCTCAAAGATTCTGCAGTCAACAGAGTGAATGATAGTCAGTTACGATAGTTAATGACTGTCCGTATAAATATGAACGGAAACGCCGCACAGCGAAAACGACAGCCAGGTATTCCTGTTCGGTGACTGTGTAATTTCGATCTGGCTTGTTGAGAGTACGACTTGCGTACGCAATAACATGCTATCGTTGGTCGTGACGCTGGACAAAGACTCCACCAAGGCCGATTCCACTAGCGTCGGTATGAACTTCTGTTAATGCAGCAGAATCGAAGTGACGTAGAATGGGTTTTGATATTAAAAGAAACTTCAGGTGACGGAATGAAGCGCCGAACTCTGCTGCCCAGTCAAAAGCTGCGTTTTTGTTGTGAAGGCACGTCAACGTGTAGTCATGTATAAAGCGTCTAAAATGAACACAACCCTAGAAAACTGTGCAGCTCCTTCACTGTCTGTGGGGGTCTAAAGGACTCAACAGCGGAGGTTTTCTGGGTATCCGTCATAACTTCATCATTGACAATATGTCCTAGAACCAGCGCTTGGCGCTCTCCAAAGCGACACTTTTTCGTGTACAGAATTGAAGCGACGTTGTGCAGACAGTTCAAGACACAGACTAGACAGTAATTGGGCTCTTGGAAGAATTTCCTGAATATGACAACATTGTCCAGATAGTAAAGGCAAATGTTTTATTTTAAGCCTGCAGAGCTGTGTCCATAAATCGTTCAAATGTGGCACCCGCATTGCACAGCCCGAATGGCATAACATATAACTCAAAAAGACCATCTGGCATGACAAGGCCGTTTTCTTCCTTATCCGCAGGGTGCATTGGAATTTGCCAGTAGCCATATCTGAGGCCGAGACAAGAGAAATAGGACGCACAAGAGAAGCAGTCAATGGCGTTATCTATGTGTGGAAGAGGATAGACGTCCTTTTTCGTAAAAAAAGTTAGACGTTGCCAACCGACATAAAATTGCCACGAACCGTCTTTCTTGCGTACGAGAATGACAGGAGCTGCCCAAGGGCTAGATGAAGCCTGCATCACATTCTTCCGTAGCATGTCCTGCAATTGCTCATGAATAGCTGCGCGATATGGCTTTTGACGGATGGGACTAGCCGAGCCAGTGTCGATGGTATCATGAGTCCGAGATACAGGGCGAGAGGTTGGCCCATTTGTTTGAGAAAAGTCAAACAGGCGAGATGAGTAGAATATCCCCAAGAGTACGGCGTTGAGGTGAGCTGAGATCGGCGCTGATCATGTGGAAGAGCGAAGATTCATCAGCGGCTGGAGGTACGGGGGCACTAGTATAGCATCTGTGACCAAAACAACGACTTTAGGGGCATCGTCGCTACATAATGCAAGCTTTAATCTAGTTGGCAAAACTGCAGGCTCGAATGAGTGGGCGTCCATAACGAGGTTCTGCCGTGGTGCACGGAGATCATACGATGAGAAATAATAGCATTTTTTCTGGAGGCATGCTGATTGAAGTGGGTGCACCACTGCCTGAAATGTAAAGTGGTCAATAAGTGGAGCGGACATTGGGACAAACATGGCAGACAGGGGTGGAACTACTGTCTTCGGTAATACTGAAAACAGTTTCAACGTTACGGCAGCTTTAAAAAAGACTCGGCGGGTGAGTGCCATCAAAACGAACCTCTTCACTTTGGCAGTCCATTGTAGCGCCACAATACTGCGAAGTCCATTCCTAAATTTCTGTCATGCGTAGAGTGGGGTAGGACGACGAATTCAGCCTGAAAAATTGCACCGCCCACAGACGCACACTACACACACCCAGAGGCCGCAACGCCTCTCCACTTACACCTCAAAACGTTGAAGTACCATCGTATTCAAACATCAATTTACCTCCCAACAAGTGCCAAAACTGATTATTCATTACAGACACAGTCGCAATCGCGATCGCATCCACCGAAGCTAATCTACTATAGCACCAATGAATACACGAATTTTCTTTTTGAGCATTGCAGTTGAATATTGGCGCACAGCACATTTCCAGCCGCCTCATCCCCATTGGTCGCGCTGGTTAGTTTTCCTGACGAGGGGACACTGAGCGCCGCCGTGGTGCTGAAGAACGGCGCGCACGGTAAGCGGGTGGAGGAGTAACAGTTCGGTCATATGCTGGGGAATGCTCGCAGAGATTCTTGTCTAGCATGTTCCGATAATACCCACGAGTAGCAATTGATTGCTGTTAAATGGGGCCGTATTGCCGATTGTTGGGGGCTGTTGGAGGCGCCGGAATTTATAGAGTAGCAGCAGCCTACTGCAGCAGTACCTGGCGACGTGACCTTCGGCGCCGCAGCGGTAGCATATAAGCGCGGGAGCTAGAAAATGCTACTATTGATAAGAGCCAGGAACAGCAGGGTGCGTCGTAATTGTGCCTGAATGTTGGTACTTCTGAGGAATCCTGGTAGGTGAGATTGAAGATCAAGAGTAATTTGGGGCGAAGTCATACCTTTGGGCGCCGAGAACGGAGCCGCCAAAACGCAGTTTTAACTCTGTGGCGAACCGTTTCCAAGTCGTCACGTTGTCTCGTTAATATTGGTTAGCATGAATACAGGGTCCGACCGGTTGTACCAACTCTTTCATAATGAATTAACCATTTCTCGATGTCCTCACCATCTTCTCCTTGTTCTTGGTGCATGATAGCCTTAGTCGCTTATGCGCCAAATACCCCAACACACAACAACAACCTCCTCTCCGGCAAACGGCCTTGGTTCCCGGTAAGGCTGAGACTGAACAGCGCTGGCGGGGGCAGGCTTATCGCCAGCCTGTATTCCAGCATCGCGGAGTGCATGGTTGGAGTGGGTTGCGTGCTCCATGATGGTCGGAAGCGGTGGCAGTCAAGCAAGGCTGTGACTACGGAGAAACTCCAGTTCCTCTTGCAGCGCCGTTGGTAGTAAGAAAAAAGGTGTAGAACGGAGTACCTCCAACAAATTTTTATGGTGCATATAAAAAAGGGATGTTTATTTACAGTGCTGTAGTAGCGAGACTATCTCCAAAATGCCAACACCTCTTCCACCTCTTCTGCCGCTCAATACTTCATCGGCGTCAGTAGCGTGACAATATTGTACAAATTATAAAGATGCTACGTATAGCTGCGAGGTTCTCAAGACTAAACTCATTTCCAGGAATCTCTCTACATGGGCAAGTTATCTGAGATATTCGTGCGCACATATTTCGTAAACAAATTGCTGCATCTAGCGTAATCGGGAGCAGATGTAAGATGAATTGGGAACGGGATAGCACGTTGTCGGCAGGGGCAATCAGGTTTCTGCTCTGGCGTGTAACTCGCAAAATGATCACTTTCCAAAAGATGCTCCCTACTTCTCCTTTCATAAGTTGCCATTTCTCAGCTTTTGTAGATGTGACGGGAACGACATTGAAACTAAGAACGATGCCAAATGCGTACGCGGCCAAGACGCGAAGACGCGAAGCAGGCCTGACAAGAATGTATACGTGAATCAAAGCGTTCGACTGCTAGCCAATTCTGTAAACATTTGACCGCCAAAAACGAATACACCATGAGCTGACGCCGCGCCGCAATGACAGTGTGTGGAACCGCGGCGCCATTATTGTGGACGGCGCAGGAGTAATTGCTTTGCGCAGCTCCCCGCTCACCCCGGAGCACCGAAGAAGTCATCTCGCTAAATCTCTTCGGTGCCTGGAGGAATGCGTTACAGCACCCGAATGAAGAGAAACCAATGCTCGGTTTTGGCTTGACATCACCAACAACGCGAGCTAAAAGCATTTCATACTGAAATTGTTGGCCGCAGCGGCTGCTCACATTAACCGCAGTCTCGGTGGTAGCGCGCGTGGCGCTGGGCTCGTCGGTGACCAGGCCGAGAGTGCCCAGGGTGATGGGAGCGCCGAGGTAGTCCTCAAAGTATTCGTCGCTGAAGAAGAACAGCGCCGACGACGAGTTTGGCAGCGCGCCGTCTTCGCGGTACTCCACCTCGCCCTCGACCTGGAGTTTTATGAAGAGAGTGCTTAGCCTGAATAGCTAATGTGCAGCCGCATGCACGGTTAATCAGGCTATTCCTCCTTAATAATAATTCGGTACGGAATGAGAATGCAGCGAATGCATGCATTCGATGCAAATAAAGGCGGCTAGGGGAATGTGATCACTAATCTCTCTTTTTGCTTTTGAAGTTTTGTCTCAATGCAATTAATTGATTTTCGAAGCCACTTTCGAATTTAACCGTGAAAAAAAAAAATGGGAGCGGACGTATAGCAATTTCAAATAAACGATCCAGAACAAACTTCTTGAGTTTTTTGTTGTCGCCCTTTGTTAACTTAGTCCCACTTTGACATAGGAAGTATACTGTTCTCGCTATCCAGAAAATTGTTAGAGAGCTGCAAAATGGGTTAACTTAAAATATTGCTCAAACTTAAGGCCGTGAACAACTTATAAGCTGTTCAAATGGGCAAATAAATATTTGTACCATAGCACGCCCCAGGTGTCTGAAATCTGATAAAACTTGGAAACAAAACACCGTACTGCTCACCTTGACGATGCCTGAATATGTAATTAGGATCGGGCTTTCGCTGCCTTTTTCGACGATGACCTCGCCTGCTTGGAATGCGACTGGTCGGAGCTGCATCTATAAGAGCAGAAGAAAGTTAGAATTTATGAGGATCAAATTCTTGAAGCCGCACTCATGCCTCGAGCGACGCAATCGGGGAGGATCCGTTTCAATTTGAGCCGTCCGAGATTGAGCGTGCGTTAACATCGCACACATGCGGCTGTTTCTGTGTAACCGCAGAGGCGCGAATGGCATAACTTAACCATTTTGCAGGACCAATATTTCTAAGACAAACAACGTTTCACGCAAAAAGAGCGATAACGCCCCCGTCTAAAACCCTTCTACTAATTTTCTTCCACCAGGCAAAACAACAGGAGGTTGTGTTTGGGCCTCAAGTGCTTCGGAATTATGAAGGGTGGTTATGATTTTTAATTTATGACTGTTACTTTGGTATGACTTTTGGCTCGAAGCGTACAATGCAGCACACAAAGCGGGAGGAAGGGAATGAGCCTGAAGTATTGCTTAAACTCCACCGCAAATGTAGAACGCCTCTTCCTGAGTACGAGGTGTGAATAGCTCCTTGGTCTAAGCGCACAGTGTCGCACACGTACGGCGAGGAACTGCCGCACGCTGTCGGAGCCGATCCAAGGGATGACCCGGAGTACGGCGATGGGCTTGTAGCTGGCCGGCAGTCCGTTGGGCGCGCAAATGACTCCCATCATCTTATCCTTGAGCATCTGGTAGAGTTCGCGATGCTGCTCCTCGGTGAAGAAACCGTCGCGCTGCATCTCGGCCACGTGCGCAGCCACGTCGTTGAGGATGGTCTGCGCCGCTTGGCGGCTCTTGAAGGCCACCGCGATGCCCGGGAACCGCGACTGGATCTCCACCAAGTTGCGCAGCACGATGAGCCGGTTGTTGGTGGCCCGGCCGCGCACGTCCAACGCCAGCTCGCAGGGCTTGACCGTGTTCCACACGTTCTGCTGTACCTCTTCCTCGCCCGTGATGATGGCCAGCGAGGTCTCGTATGCCGCGTAGATCACCTTGTCCAGATATCGGTGCAGAATATCTAGCAGCCAGTCCTGCACCAGCTGTTATCCCCGGGAGCCAAAAATAGAGTTTGTGCTAAGAGGATCTGCTCAACGGTGTCGGAACTGAGCTGCAATTTAATTAAGCTGCAACGTGGAGCTAAAAAAACGTTTGCTTATGGTTTAGGACATTTACCATTTCAAAACTACCTAAGCTATAAGGAACGCCTAAAAGCAAGTCTCCTTATAATTTCGGGCAACTGGGGTTCTTTTTTGCGTACTGGAATCACACAGTACACGGGTATTTTGCTATTCCATGCGTTTCGACTCCATCCAATCGCAAATAATCGCTTTGTGAGACATAGCTTCCGCCATCTAGTTGGTCTTCAGTATCTCGCCCGTTTAAACGGCCGAGATTCTGAAGAGCAACTAGAGTGTTTCATGTCACAGACATGCCCCGTACTCGCCTTCCGCCCTATGTTCGCTCAGAACATCGTCATAAGTTTTCATTTGCACGCGTCCCACATTCCTGAAAGTAAATCGTGATTCTTAAGATTTTCTTAGGTAGTTATTATAGCCCGCAAACTAGTTTATTCAGATCATCGCAAGAATTCAACTGTGTGGGCGAATTCCAGAGTGACTTGATTCAGAAAAGTTTTTCTTGCGCAATAAGTACACGCACGTGTCCAGCCTAATAAATGTTTTCGAAACTAATTTAGGTATCGATAGTGTATGAGCTCACTATTCGTTATATATCCGGTGATACTGTGGGACAAAGAAAAAAGTAACCCTTCATGCTGCTAATGCTTCAGAGTGAACCTCATATGAAGTCGCGTGATCAGAAACTGTGGTAAGGATGTGAGTAAAAAATATATTGCTTAATTTGTTACCAAAATTGTGGCACAAGTGTTTTGTGGGGCATTAACGGTGGTCTCATATGATTTCGCTTCCCACTTCGCATCAATCTGCTAGTCATGTTGGAGATTATTTTTTTAAGTACTCGAGCCGAAGAAATGTGTAGCTCCAACCGTGTGCCGTTAATTGCAAGCTTTAAAGGCGAGAGAGATGTCTACCAAAGGTAGGACAAATAATGCGGCTTCTCGCTTTTAAAAAAAATATCTATGCCAGTCCCTGAATGCTAAATCACTCAGCAAATTACGCCAAACCAAGAGAGCCCTAGCGCAAGAGGGTCCTTGTGCACGTATAAAGTGGAGTTAAAATTTGGATATTTCCGGTGTGGTAGTCGTAAACTACTCAGATGTTTACCGATAGCAGATTAAACAGCAAGACCCGTTGTATTTTTCTCAAAACGCGGCCTCATACGCAGTTTTTTCATGGGCAATGCCATGTTAGAAACAGCAGCATCACATCTGGCTCTTACCGGCCTTAGCCGCCTTTAGATGAGCAGCATCAGTCTCTACCTGCGTTCTAATACTTTGCAAGTTTCTTTGCTAGTTGTGATTGTGCACTAATCTGGTATGGGTCTCACTGCTGTGCCATTTATCGCACAATGTAGTCGCTGCACTGAAGAGAATTTTCGAGCGTCAGGTGCCCCGTTGGGCAAGCGACGTTTATTGAGTGCAAACGAACAACGCGGTGCGAAAACAAGCAGAGTTCAAAGATAAGTGAAATTCTTAATAGGATGTCGACATGATGGCACTTTGGAAAGGACCTATCTGCACTGCGCTCGGTCTCAGCAAAGTGCGCACGTTTCTCTATTTCTGCTTTCCGTTACGCACACGCAACGGGAATGACGTATGACTTCTGCTGACAGTGCAGTTGCTGTAATTTCTTGCTGTAGACAAATATTATCGAAGCCTAAACATTATGGAGTACGCTTCAGGTCAAGTTTCCTCAAGCGTTCCATAGAGAAAACACAAAGGTTTTGAAGCGCTACACGAGAGCGCGTTTGCGGAATCTGGTAGAAGAGCGCAGGTGTTAACCAACTCCTAATATTTTCTATTAAAGACGGGAGGGGAGTTTTATAACCAAAGCATCCTCCACAATGTGGTGGCCGTCACACGGCTCGAATTTTTCATATCCACATTTATGATAACTGTGCTTCATCGAAACAGACGTGGGCCAAAAATTTTCCCTGTACATTTGTAATCGAAGCATGCAAGATACTTTTCCTAGGAAGATGAAATATTCATGGAGCACGATACACTTAACTTCAATGCGGGACTTCGGCGCACTGCTTGAATAGAGCGACCAAACCTGCGGAGATAGTAATGCCTCGACACCTAACGTAAATTACTAATCGTTTTCTTCTCATTCTTGAGGAAGGACCTGGAGCCAGTGCATATTAATAAGATGTGCTTCATTAAGGTGAAAATGCAGTGCAAGAAAGCAATTTTTTCTGAACAGTGCTACACAGTGCGAGCTTTCTCCTCGTCCGCCATAAAATCCAGAGGAGAGATAAGGTCTCCAGTCTTCACCACAGACGATTTCTTTCTTGGTCATAAAATTGTGTATTAGTGCGAAACGATGATATGATCGTCGATGCGGAGCGGCGGTCTTGCGCTAACGGCAACTCTGCATTCAAATCAATACCTATCAGTGTTGAAGAACCAACAATCATTCTCCAGATTTTGATTCTTGTCGCTTCATTCTTGGGGGAAAAAAAAAGTACACACTCATATCTTTGTCAAGGGTTTACTGACCGGCAGATATGTTTTCAAGGTGCAAATACTGCCGATAAATTTTAATCACACTGCGCGGCGTCGATTATTTCGCAAACGTTCACTGCCGGCAGCGTAATGTAAAGAGCATCTCGTTTGATAGATCATTTTGTGTAATTTCAACAGCGTTGTGCATGGAACCTATAAATGCGCATAAACTTCGGGATGCAAGAGTGTGTAATGCTTGATCTTATTAATGTACCTCGATGTATTTCACGGCGTGTACGAGCCGCACTGATACGGCCAGGATGAAGATGACCGTGGGGATGGTCTGGTGCTGGTACTGGGCCGGGATGAAGAAGTAGATGGCGAACTGTACCACGAAGACGAAGATGCACGTCGCTACGAGCACCAGGTCCAGCTTGTTGTAGTTGTCGAGGCGCACGAACCGGTGACCGTAGGCCGTTATCATGGTGGTGATCTCGGCGGCGAAGAGGATGATGTAGGTGCCCTCGAGGATGAGGATGGCATCCGAGCGCAGCTTAGGTGGCAGCGGCGTGTTGAACAGCATTCCCAGGAGGCACGTAAGAAAAGTAAGCGCCGTGCTGGTGATGACGAGCTCGTAGTACTTGTGTTCGAACATCTCGATGATGCGTTCCTGAAGGTTGCGCTCCAGCTGGCTCTGGAAGGACTCTGTTTCGTCCATCAGGTCCTCACCGAAGCTCGACACCGACAGGCGCTCCTTCTGCGAAACACCCGACGAGAGGCTCAGCTCTTTAGCTGTTTGCGCGGAGCTAAATGAAGCTTTGGTAATGGAACTGCTAGTAAAGGCACAGACTGCAGTGAAAAAAGTTCCAAGGTTCTCACCATCCATTTGATCCACTCTGGAATGTCGATGAGCGATTCAATGGTGTCCGCGCCCATATACCTGCGCAGATTAGTAGCATTATTGAAATGACTTGCCCTGATCTGATATACAAGGTCAGAAGACGAACGCCATTAAAGGCTTCGTTCAGGCTGTAAATACAGGCAGCAGGCGGAAAAGGTTCCTTTATTTTTATGCTGATGCGTGTTTGCCTTTATCCTGTATGTTACAGTTCCTAAACCCTTTCCTTAAATGATCACCTCGAGCTTTTTTGATCACATGCAATACACAAAACATATAAAAAGCACACTCACACTTTCTTGTCGAACGGGTACTGCAGCGCGGCCAGGAGCGTCATCATGGTGCTCTTCTGGATCATCCCTTCCCGGTACTGGCGCGAGTAGCTCACCTGCGTTAAACAAGAGCACGTAGAGCTCGACCCTTTGACCAGAAGCTATGCGGACAAAAGCTGCACTCACCTGCTCCATTCTCAGCACGTTTTCAACCGCAAAGGTCTCCGCCCTGGCCTGTGCTTCCTGCGGGCTCAGCCTGCTTCTCCTGGAAATCCGGAACTGTGAAATAAAACGGTTGCAACGATTTACCCAGCATGCCTAAGTAAAATAAGCAGAACGTTGGAGTTACTTCGGTTTCCCATAGGCCACACGTTATCTTCGTTAGATGCATATGCAACTTTTCGGTATATTTAAAGTGCGTTGATCCTTCCTCATACAAAAATGGTCCATATGACTCAATGGAAAGGTTTATGCTCCGCTATGTCTTCCAAAAAGTGAATACATATAGATAGCTATAGAAAATTATGTACCATTTGTCTATATCTTCTGCGCAATAAGAAATCTCTTTTTTCATTCTTTTTCATTCCTCTTATATTGAAGTGAAGTTTATTTATTCAACAATGAGAGGGAACATTGGGAGAAAAAAAAGCTCCCAAGAGCTTTACAGCCTCTCGAGCCCGGAAACTGGACGGCAGCACTCAACCAAATATAAAACAACAAATACACCACTAAAGTAACACAGTAATATACAAAACGTGGGAACATAATTTTTCGTACTTATCCTAGATTAAATTTGAAGGAAGTCACAAATTTCATTGCATTGTAGTAAAACAAAACAGCGTCAAAATAATAACCGAAAATTTGAATGACTATATGCTATATATATTACATGGTGAAAGTAGACTCGTCAGGCTGAAACAACTATACACTTTGGATGTCTAACCTACAGTGACGACCATGTGCATATAGTTATGAACCCAAATAATGACAAATTTAACTGTCTTGTAGAGGAAATGTTCATGTTAGCATCTGTAATAACATAGAAAAGGGAGGGAAGACTGCACCATAACATTTGTATACCACAGTTGGTTCTAAGTGTACTAATGAGAAATTGATGTGTGTGACGTAAAGGGTACGTGCTTTCATGATTTGCAAGTTTCGCAATGTTGAAGAGATTAATAAGGTTAGTTTTTTTTTAATTTTATGCTTGTAACGAAGCGCCAGGCGTAAATTATACAGATGGAACACCTTTGCAGTGTTAGCAACATCAAAGAGCTCGGAAGTGGGATAGTCCCAACGCAGATTTTAAATTATTCTAATGGGTTTCCTTTGCAAAAGGTAAAACTTTTGAAGATTAGTTTCAGCAGCATTTCTCCACACTAAGTGGCAGTAATATAATTTTTACATAATGATTTATGTCCCAATTATATTACTGCCGCTTAGTGGCAATAATATATTTGGGATATAATTCCTCTAATTCAGCAATTACTCTGATTTCACATACTCTTCATCGCCTGTCAATCAGTCAGCAATCACTAGAACCACAAAATATTTTTTTTTTTGTATCATTGTATGCAATGATACAATTTTTTTTGCGGAGCCCTTGATTAAATATTTCCGGCACGTGGTACGGCCTCTACTACTACTACGTCGGCGGCTTTTCGAGCGAACGAGCTGTATAAGTTATCATTAAATATCAACACAAATGACGCAGTGTTTCATTGTGATCATTGAGTTCCGAAGTGCACATCGCGTCCACTATTTATCGTAGATGAGAGAGTACACATTGTCAACGAACTTTTCCAGATTATTCAATTTCGATTTACGAAAAAGAAAAGTCAAGCGAGCAGATGTTTCTCAATCCGCACCGACGAAAGTACTCTGGGACGCGCCGCAAATTCAGCGCAAGAGCTCTGCACGTGCTCGGAAGGGAGCGGGAGTGCGGCAGTGCAAGGAGAACGCGCGGCTGGCGCGGCCCCCATATTCCCAGTTTCTATTTTTCGGCCATAGATGGCGGTTCCAGTGCCACCGCGCGGTGCTTTGTAGCCTATAGAGATGTGTATGTAAAGCTACAGACTGCAAGCCATATAAACGTTTTTTGTTGGCTATAGAACATTGTATATTTGAAAAGCTATAGACCAGCAGTCATGCACCTTTCTTTAGCAGGCTATATTAGGTCGAGATTGCATACATATAAAGGTACATATATCGTCGGTTCGAATCTCTCGTGATACTTAGCCTCCAACTTAACTAAGTGTTGTCTGCTATATGTAACGAGAAATCGCATGACACCACCCGGAGCAATTCCCGACGACCGGTCGCCTCACAATTTCGATATTAATTTCGGTAAGGCATACACGAATAGATACACGAAATACCCATTTGAAGGTCCGTATATCATCGGTTCGAATTTCTCTCGCGCGCTGCCTCGAGGTTGACTAGCAAGCAGTCATGCACCTTTCTTTAGCAGGCTATATTAGGTCGAGATTGCATACATATAAAGGTACATATATCGTCGGTTCGAATCTCTCGTGATACTTAGCCTCCAACTTAACTAAGTGTTGTCTGCTATATGTAACGAGAAATCGCATGACACCACCCGGAGCAATTCCCGACGACCGGTCGCCTCACAATTTCGATATTAATTTCGGTAAGGCATACACGAATAGATACACAAAATACCCATTTGAAGGTCCGTATATCATCGGTTCGAATTTCTCTCGCGCGCTGCCTCGAGGTTGACTAGCAGATATACGCTATATAGTATCGTAAATCGTATGACCTTAAGCGCAGTGCAGTACGACAAACAGATTGGGTCGCAGTCTTGGTACAATTGTTATGACCACTGGCGACACATGGATGTACGCCTGCGCTGAGTACTTCCGACCTATGAGGATTTTAATCGTGGTGACTACTGGCCGATTTTCGGCTTAGGCATCGAGTTGAAAAGAAACGTCCAATTAGGTATTACTTGGGTGTACAGATTCATAAGCTATATGACCGTCTTAAAAAGCCTATAGCTGACCATAGCAAATGCTAAAAATTGCAGTACATAGCCAATTTTAAATTATTTTTATAGCATGGGGTATAGCAAGAGCTAAAGGCTGCGTAGGAACAGCTATAGCTTTTTGGCGAAAATATTTATAGCCGACCATACAAAAGATATTCTATAGCTTACCATAAACGTTTATGCTTGACCATAAAAAATGCTAAAAGCTGCACTACATAGACAACCGTAAGTCTACTGAACCGGCGGAAAACTTGTACAGAACAGACTATAGCAAAACCTAACGACTGCCATAGGAACGACTGTAGATATTTGGGTCAAGTTTCTATAGCTAATCATACAAAGGATTTTTGATAGCTGACCATAAGAAATTTTTGTATGGGGCAGCTCAACTCCTACAAAAAGGTGCTCTGATCTTCCGCTTATGTAGCTTTGTTTACACGAATCACTTGGTCTGACTTTATCTGGCCAAAGCTGAGCACTGGGAAAGAACTCTCGTCGGCCACTCGGCGTACCCATGGTCTCGTCGCGGAAGCGAACGGGTTCTCGATGCACGTGTGGCGCACGACCCACTTCCAGTCGACCGGCCGGAAGTATGAGTCAGCCTCCTGAATCCGGCAGGACCCCATCACCTGGTCACGTAGATACGCCACGGCGCTGGACATCGTACGTTGCTCGATTTCGGACACCTCCAGGATTCCTGGCATTCACAAGAGTGCCACATCAGGAAAACTGCTTGAAGCATTAGCATTCACGTAGAGTAATAGGCGGCTGTCCTTCTAATATTTCCATCCCAAATGACAATCGAAACTAGACGTGACAGAATCCCGAAGTAAAAGAGCGCAACCAAAAACAACGGACTAGTGAAAAAAAACACATCACAAGATATCGCTTGAGGTGTGTTTCTTCACTTGCAGATTGCCTTAGTAATGCGCTGTTTTTTTTTTTTTGTACATCATGAAACAGTACCGGCTAGCACAATTTCCACCCTTGACAGAATTCCGCTTACCAAAAATCTTGAAGATGAACTCTAGGAAAGCAACGTTTAGGAGCTGGCCTAGAAGGATGTCGCAGACAATGTGGAGGAATGTCTGAAAAACAAAAAAATTGAGCTTAGCTTTGCAGCACAGCGCATCAGCTGGCGTGAGCTGACTGATATTTGCCGTTCAAAGTTGTGGATCGGCGGAAAGCTGTGGCCGGGCAGCCTCGTCTTTTCCCAAATTTATGCAAGAAATGAAAACGACTATTTGCAGTCTTTATTCCGCCATTTTTCTCAACAACGACGGAACGCTCTCAGAAAAACGCTGAAGTCCGTTCAAATGCTAACCACAATGTAAGTATAAACAAGTTTGATAGGGGCACTATGCCGGGGGACGATACCAGAATGTTTGTGTGCGTGCGTGCGCGTGTGCATGTGCATGTGCATGTGCAAGTGCGTACGTGTGTGTGTGTGTGTGTACGCGCGTGTGTGTGCGCGTGCGCGCGTGCGTGCGTGCGTGCGTGCGCGTGTGCGTGTGCGTGTGCGTGTGCGTGTGCGAGTGCGAGTGCGAGTGCGAGTGCGTGTGTGTGTGTGTGTGTGTGTGTGTGTGTGTGTGTGTGTGTGTGTGTGTGTGTGTGTGTGTGTGTGTGTGTGTGTGTGTGTGTGTGTGTGTGTGTGTGTGTGTGTGTGTGTGTGTGTGTGTGTGTGTGTGTGTGTGTGTGTGTGTGTGTGTGTGTGTGTGTGTGTGTGTGTGTGTGTGTGTGTGTGTGTGTGTGTGTGTGTGTGTGTGTGTGTGTGTGTGTGTGTGTGTGTGTGTGTGTGTGTGTGTGTGTGTGTGTGTGTGTGTGTGTGTGTGTGTGTGTGTGTGTGTGTGTGTGTGTGTGTGTGTGTGTGTGTGTGTGTGTGTGTGTCGGGGTGGGGAAAGCAGCGTGAATACCAAAGCACACCTCTTCCTACCCCTTGTGCTCGCGCTCTTCCGACCCGAAGCGGTTGAAAAATGTCCCGCTAGCAACACTGTTTAAGTCAGTGAGGGGATTGTTTTGATACGTTTCATCATCATCATCATCATCATCATCAGCCTGATTATACCCACTGCAGGGCGAAGGCCTCTCCCATATTTCTCCAGTTAACCCGGTTCTGTGCTAGCTGCATCCACTTGACCCCTGCGAACTTCTTAATCTCATCCGCCCACCTAACTTTCTGCCGCCCCCTGCTACGCTTTCCTTCCCTTGGAATCCAGTTTGTTACCCTCAGCGACCATCGGTTATCCTCTCTTCGCACTACATGTCCTGCCCATGTCCATTTCTTCTTCTTAATTTCCACTAGAATGTCGGTAACTTGAGTTATTTCTCTGACCCACTCTGCACGCTTTCTATCTCTTAATGTTACCCCTACCATTTTTCGTTCCATAGCCCTCTGGGTTGTCCTCAACTTAAGTAGAACTCTCTTGGTTAGCCTCCACGTTTCAGCCCCATAGGTGAGTACAGGCAAGATGCAACTGTTGTATACTTTCCTCTTGAGCGATACCGGTAAGCTGCTAGTCATAATCTGCGAGTGCTTGCCAAATGCGCACCATCCCAATCTTATTCTTCTTGTTATTTCCTTTTCATGGCCCGGATCTGCGGTTACTACCTGTCCTAAGTAGACATATTCGCCTACTACTTCCAGTATTTCGCTACCTAATGTAAACTGCTGTTCCTTCCCGAGGCTGTTGAACATTACCTTAGTCTTCTGCATATTTATTTTCAAGCCTACCTGTCTACTTTTTCTGTCTAGGTCATCAATCATTATTTGCAGTTCATCCCCCGAGTTGCTTAGCAAGGCAATGTCATCAGCAAATCGCAGATTACTGAGGTATTCTCCATCTACCCTTATCCCTAACTGCTCCCATTCCAAGTCTCTGAATACTTCCTCTAAACAAGCTGTGAATAGTACTGGGGAGATTGTGTCTCCTTGCCTAACACCTTTCTTTATGGGAATTTTGTTGCTTTCTTTATGCAGAACTATGGTTGCTGTGCAGCCACTATATATATCTTCCAGCACTTTCACGTACGGCTCGTCTACCCCCTGATTTCGCAATGCCTGCATCACCGCCGAGGTTTCCACTGAGTCAAATGCTTTTTCGTAATCAATGAATGCTATGTATAAGGGCTGGTTATATTCTGAGCATTTTTCTATCACCTGGTTGATGGTATGGATATGATCGATAGTAGAGTACCGTTTCCGAAACCCTGCTTGATCCTTTGATTGATTGCAGTCTAAGGTTGTCCTGATTCTATTAGCGATTACCTTAGTAAATACCTTATACGTAACAGACAGTAAGCTGATTGGTCTGTAATTTTTAAGGTCCTTAGAGTCCCCTTTCTTGTGAATGAGGATAATGTTTGCATTCTTCCATGGTTCCGGTACCGTCGATGACATCAGGCACTGCGTATACAGGGTAGCCAGTTTCTCTAGCACGATATCCCCCCCGTCCTTTAGCAAATCTGTAGTTATCTGATCCTCTCCAGCTGATTTCCCCCTTTTCATAGTTTCTAATGCTTTCTTGACCTCGTCTTTCGTCACTGGTGGAACGTCTGACTGTTTTTCCCTACCGCCAATCTCATTACGGTCCTGACTACTTTGGCTGCTATAGAGATCTGTATAGAACTCCTCGGCTACTTTGACTATCTTGTCCATATTAGTGATGACGTTGCCCGCCTTGTCCCTTATCGCATACATCTGGTTTTTGCCTATGCCCAATTTCTTCTTTACCGCTTTAAGGCTTCCCCCGTTCTTTACAGCATGCTCAATTTTGTCCATGTTATACTTCCTTATATCGGCCACCTTGCGCTTATTGATTAGCTTTGATATCTCGGCCAATTCGATCTGGTCTGTTGGATTGGAAGCTTTCATACTCTGGCGTTTCTTAATCAAATCTTTCGTCTCCTTAGACAGCTTACCGGTATCCTCTCTAACTATCCTACCGCCTACTTCTACCGCGCACTCAGTAATGATATCTCTGAAATTATTGTTCCTTGCCTCTAGGGTAATGTCGCCATCCTCAGTTAGAGCTGAATACCTATTCTGTAGCGAGATCCTGAACTCTTCTGCCCTCCCCCTCACCGCTAATTCGTTGATGGGTTTCTTTCTTACTAATCTGTTGCGTTCCTTCTTCAGATTTAGGCTAATTCGGGACCTCACCATCCTGTGGTCACTGCATCGCACTTTCCCTATTACCTCTACATCCTGCACAATGGCGGGGGTTGAACACATTATGAAGTCGATTTCATTTTTAGTCTCTCCGTTAGGACTTTTCCATGTCCATTTCCGGTTCTACGTTTGCTATGGCTTGATTTCTTGCCTCACTGTGTCTCAGGAGTTCCCCTTAAAATTTAAGAGACGCAGCTTCACGATGCAGAAACAGAAAAAAATGCCGAAGTTAAAAATGTAACTGACATAGGTGAGCTGGTTTACTAACTAGGGGCTGGTTTCATTTCAGTTCAGTCGTTTAGTCGTGTCCCACTCTTTGTGACCCTATGGAGCATGACATGCCACGCTTCCCGGTTTTTCATTACCTTCCTAACATCCCATAAATTCATCCGCAGTGCCTCGAGGATGCCATCTAACCATCGCGTTCGCTGCCTACCCCTTCTCCGGTAACCCTCAACCTTTCCCAACATCAAAGCTTTCTCCAGCGACTCCTCTCTTCTCATCAGAGGGGCTGGTTTACTAACTAGATAAACAATCCTACAATCTTACAATCCTGCCCGTGTGCAAACCTGTATAACTCAACATGTGTCATAGTGGCAGCTTTCAGTATATATACGTGATCGGTGGCTGCAATTCTTCTCCATTAAACGCACGCCAGAGGGGCGGCGCGAACGCTACGTCGGAACCGCAGCTCTTGTGTTGAGATAGCGGTAAATTAAAGGTGTGAGATATACTTGTGAGGAACGCACATCCAGACCCGGCAACCGCGATATACGTACCAGATGTGCGAGGAAGGATATTCTCCGTTGAACGTCTCACGGACGTCGCTGACGCCTGCTGTCCTACTCGTCAGGTTCAAGTGTCGGGCGACCGATTTTAATTGATTGATTATGGTTCCGGAGCAGTATATAGGAAAGCGGGCATGGAGTGTACCTGGTGCTCTAGAAACAATCCCTTATCGTATACGACTCCTGGTTGTTAATGTGCCTGAAATGAACACTGAGATGGACTCTGAATGTCGTTAAGCGAAAATTGATTGCTGTATCTCCTTGCTTAATTTGCCAGTATCTCAACATATAAAAATTAAACACCTTCCTTAGACTCGATTTAAACTCCTGATGTAGGCGGTTACTAAGAAGTAGTAGTTGTTATTGTTTTCAAGTGATCGACGGCATAATGTAGACAGTGGTAGTGAGGCGCACGCATTTTACTTGTGAAATCGGGTGCGCGAAGTCTGTTTTGCCTTTTGTGCTTATAAAAGTTCACTTCTTGACGGTAGCGTGCATACACTCTTTAGCGAACATTTGTCTTCGTATTCAGAATAGTTTCCACACTTTCCGCAGCGCATACGAAAAATGTAAACATAGCCTCTGGTGCCTGTAATTAAATATTTATAGGACAGTATTAGCCATTAGCATTCAGTCAAGCGTATCAATATGGTTACACAACGCTAAAGTGAGCAGCTCTAGTAGAATAATTTCATTTCATATTACGATCTTAATCTTCTCAAGGTGTTGTTCATATATGGTCTGATTGCAATTCAAGGACAGCACTGCAGATTGATTAAGCGCACTATAGTTATTGAGAAGAGTATTTGGTAATTGGTTACGCTGGTGGTCATTGGCACCTGCCACTGCCTTATTACAGCCGTGCGATCTGCTTTTATTGAGCAGCGACTTAGTTTGCGCTAAACACAACTGCGGATGCATACAAGGGAGCTTATCATTCCGGTTCTTAGTAATTCAGCATCGTACTTGTTACTAAATAAAGGCCATTTAACTTGACTATTGCTTCATGCAATGGGGCTTCATACAAACGGCTAAAACCAAAGTAATTACTCAGTTGCTGGATGGAATTCACCCCTCTAATGACCTAAAACGAACACTTATAAAGCTTAGTGTTCTGGGCCAAACGAATCAACTGACAACTCTGTGCCTGGTTTGACAAACAAACCAGCCAGCGAGTTTGTTGTGAGTACTTCGGGAGAAATAGCTCACTTTTCATCGCCAGCACTTAATACATCAAGGGTAAAAATGGGGGGGGGGGGGGGTGCCCTGCTATACATATTTTATTGCCAATAGCCAAGGAGAGAAGGTGGGCCAGAGAATTGGCTTTGCATCATTGAAACATTGCGTAAAACGCACATAAAGGCGCAATATTTAAGTTCACCAAGCAGCGAAGTTTTTCTCAAGGTACGTTAACTGTTAGACTCATTAACCAAGAGAAGCGCAACAAACGGCGTACGCATAGGTTAGTCGACGGCCTGCATTAGCGTCATCAAAGCTGTCGGCGGTAGTTCACCGAGAAAGGCAACGTCCGCTACATATGCTTCGTATTTTCTTAATGTAATCATTCTTTCGACGTCATCAGAATATTATTTCGTATCATAAGACCGTATAGCCCCGAGCAAGCTCATATTGTCATAGACTGTCCGTAATCCTCCAGCGTATGGGTCGCTCCTAGTCGGAAAGAGGCATGCTTACATTGCCCACGTACTCCACGTTTATGGTAGACTGGTGGTGGTACAGGAAGGTGACGACAGTGATGTTAAGCGGGCCCTTCAAACCCATCCAGACTGTGACCACTGCCTGCCGCCATGACACCGGGTAGCCGAACTGCTCGATGATAGGAAACAGCGCCACCACCGAGAAGAGTCGCGCCATGGTTCGCACGCCGTATGCTACCGCCACCTACGCAAGAGCGTCGTCGCCGTCACACCCAAAGTGCTGGATTTTTAAAGTGCTTTAAGAGACGTCGGGAACACCAGGAGAGCAACGGTAAGAGGTGGACATGCAGGGAAAAAGGTAATATTTAGCCTAGAATGCCCGGGAATTGGTTTGCTAACAGCGGAATGAGCATCAGTTGCTTAACGCCTTCAAAACTCAAGACACCCTATCAAAACATGGTGCAATTCTAGGTCGATTATTTATTATGGTCGAGTTTTTCGTGTCATTGCCCCAAACTTCACCTAAAGGGTTCATTTGCGCAATACAAAACGTCAATGGTGGTCTTCCTGATATAAAGAGTGTGTACTGAGCTTGATTTTGGGGGAAGATAATTAAAACCGTGGGGAAGATAATTAAAAATAAATAAGTCCTGTCTCCACCGGGGATCGAGCCACCATCCCTTGCATTCCCAGTGGAGCGCTTTTACTAACTGCGCCGCGCCTGGGTACGGAAAACTCACATCCTAATTCTCCTTGTCTACAGTGAAGATGATAGTAGCGATGACAATGACGCTGCAGTTAGTCATCACGAAAATTATGACATTACCAGTGATAATGACAGCTCATTTAGTTAATAGTGATAATAAAAGTAAACGTAATACACCGTGTGCACCAGCAATGCTTAAGCTTTCGCATTTCTGCAGTGTAGATTCCACAGTGCCCTCAGAATTTTTAACACAATCCCGTGTTATTTATGCCGTGTTATACCGAGAGCTTACTAGGCTCATTCGCCCACGTTACTTACTGGCACCCTCTGCTATGCCTGCGTTTTCCTGGAACCATGTACCTTACAGCTAAAGACTCAAGATTACCTTGATGCCTCGGTTCTTCTTGGTGTCATATGAGGCGCCATTTAGTTACGTGCTTTACTTAAATCTTTCCTTCCTCTTTGACTTCTGTATTTTTAGCATTGCGCTGATAAGTTTCCAGTCCGTTCCTCTCTGCTGTGCTTTCAATATATAAGTTCGACATATTTGTTAGCCTCCATCTTCACTCCCATTATTGTGTACCCAAACGAAGCTATGCTATCTAGAGTTAGACACGTTTAAATGTGTCGGAGTGATACAGTGACTGCAATGGACATCGCTATTTTTGTTCATATTGAACCCTGTTCCATTTTCTGGTATACCTTGCGTTCGCAGCGGGATTTCTAATTTCATCAGGTCCTCTAACCTACGTGTACCTTCGTGCAATTGATTTCTGCACTGGACACCGATCGCCCCGTACATACTAGAGAGGACTAGGATGGCCTGTGCCCCTCTCTGAATGTAGTGATGTGGTATGGCAAAATATCGGGCATATGTATACGCCTTCCTTTTCATATGTGCTGGCAAAACCAGTCATTATTAGTGTAGCATGATATGACAGAGTATGCGATGAGAAATAAATTCTCCTCCCTAGGATTGAAACTGGGTGTCTACCAGCGCAGGAGCCTCGAGAGTGCGTACTTGTGAAAGGATGCTCCAGCGGGCGAAGATAAAGAGCAGCTCTCCCGCGTACAGGGAGGACATGAAGAGCGCCAGGAAGCCCGACACATCGTAGATGGCAGACCAGTACTTGTGTAGCAGGCCCTCGAGCTCGGTGCAGGCGACCAGCCGGTGAGAAGTGGTGACCAGTGTAAATGCAACCACGCCGTCGACGCCCGACGTGCCCACCCCTTCGAGCAGGCAGAAGGTGGCGTACGTGAAGGAAATATGCAGGAAGGTGTTACTGCTCTGGCTCTGGGGCGCAAGGCGCAGTGACCAGATGGCCAGCATGCCCATCACTGCGCCACCAACGGCGCCCAACACATGCGACACCAGCAGCTGGTGTAGCACGGCGGCCACGCCCTGGCGCTCCTGCAGAGGGTGAGCATATATCAGCACCGGCTGCCACGCAGTATTACAAAAACATGTAATACACATTTTACGGATGTGAAAAAAACCACATTAATATTGCTTTTTCATGGACCGCAATAAAAAATGCAGATACGTTCTGGTAAGGTATGCACATCTTAGGAAATGAGGAAAAAAAGATGCAATCAAAGGCGCAAGCATGTGTAATCAAACTACCTCTTATCTCAGGCAAGCGTTGCCTTGAAAGTAGAGAAAGCGATACTACCAAAATACGTGGAAGAAATATTTTGGAACATCAAGAGAAGCATGCGATTAAATCACATTTATTCTGCATATAAAAACACACACACAGAGAGAGATCAGTATATACGATGCGGATGTCGAGAAAAGTTGTCGCTATTTCTTCTTGAAGACGATCGAGGCAAGCTTAAGCATCTTGAGACGACCTTTCAGTGAGTCAGGTGAACTCCAGAAAAATGCACAACGCACCGCACTTTGCCCATGATCCTGTCGCCCTGTCAGTGAGTGCCACGTGCCACTCATGGACTGGGTGGGACATGCAGACGAGGACGAAGTGCGGTAATGTGTGCAGCCGTCTTGACAAACGACCGCAAATTCTCATTTGTGGATTGGTAATGTGCTTATCGCCCCCCCCCCCCTCCCTCTGTACCCTGTACTTGTTACAATATAAATAACTTTTCATCATTATCACTGACGGGCTTAGTGCAGTGAAAAACGATCGAAGTACGGTTATCGGTCCTCTCTACTGCTTTGTCTATCTTAGAATGCAACACAGACTCATAGCCGCAAGGGATGGATGTAAGATCGCGTTAAGTTCACACTCAATCTTTTGCCTCCTACCCTCCTCGAGCTACATGTATTTGCTGCTACGGGGAAAGTTTTAAATTTTGCATATTTGTTGTTGCCTTAAGGCTACCAACTGAGTGTTCGCAAGAAGTAAAGTTTTTTTATAAACTACCGACAGTTATGCGTGGTACGACACGATAATGATGAAAAGAATTGGAGGTCAGAATTGTAAGTCGCGAAAGAGATGTACTGTTAGGGACAAAAATTTGCGGGACGAGAGTTCGTTGAAAAATATTTATTTCTGTGTCACTGAGGAAACAGCGAATGAAATGTGCTGAATCACAAAAGGACGTGCTTGTCCCATTTAGAGAAAAATAATACAAAAAAAAATTAGCGAGGCAACGAAGCAAATAATGCTTTTCCACAAATCCTCGTCCCGCAGTCCCTGATTTTGCATGTAACATACGCGGGCCTCGACGTTGTCCAGGACAGACCAGACGAAGAGGTTGTTGACTATAGTCTCTGCCTGGAGCATGGTTGTCAAAATGGGGTAACGCCCTTCCTCGAGCAGCTGGTCGGCGATGGGCAGCCGTTCGCAGGAGCACAGCAGGATTCCGAAGAGCAGGCAGTCGTTGAGGCCCTTCGTGCCCAGGAAGCTGTACGCGTACAGTGCGGACACCACCGTGCTGATGGCTAGCGTGCCCACCGAGAACACGATGATCTCGCGGTGACACCTGCGAATGCCACGCAACCTGTATGACCGCCCGCTAGCGAGCATTGTTGTATTGAAAAAAAACATCGTCTTTCTTAAGGGGCAAGTTAGGAGGTTTTAGGATTCAAGAAATTAACGAGTCGAACGTGTGAGAAATGCTAGTAAATTATGACACGTTTTGATGTACGTTTTAAAAGGGACGGGCGCAATTGTGAAATAAAGCAAATTTGGCATGCAGCCTTCTTCATAACCCACAGACAATTAAAACTTCCAAGGATGGCGTCACGTATGGTGGCTGTACATTTCTAACGCATAAACTTTCGCCCTGATGGTAAACACCAGCGGCACAAACTTCAGCGGCATACTGCAACTGCATACTGTTGTTTGACGACAAGAGGAATTTCAGAGAAGGGCGTAAATATAATCAGTTCATTAACCAAGTCAAACAATCACATCGCCATCCATTTTCTGCACAGGACTGCTGTGCATTGAGGAGCAGCCTAAGGACTTGCGATACGCCATAAATACTTGATACGCCATACACTTAAATGGCAGCGAGAATACACGTGGTACGTTTGACGTACAACATTGTTAAATTTTACTGAATGTGTGTCAACAAATGTTTAGAAAAAAAAAAACGTGTTGCAGCTTCTCTAGGAGATCTGTCTATGCCGATGCTAAGCGCAAGAATAAACAAAACAATTTGGCCCCACAATACTCTTCTCTGGGTGGCAGAGGTACGGTTAATGTCCTCGCCCAGACAACCGAAATTGCAGTCTAGAAACTGTTATGATCGCTCCCTGAAACTACCTGTGAAAGGGAATGGCATACTCGTGACTGAATTAGGCAGTGAAGGAGAACGGTTCACCACCCGGGACGGTTTTCATGTCTCGAAAGCTGCATACATAGACAGAAGCTCTCCTAACATGTAACAAATCTATATTCGACCAGTGGACCAATTGTCTTTAATTACTAGAGGCACACTGCATTAGGGGGGAATATATAGCCTTTCCGCCTCTCACATAATTCGAGCCTAAAGGCAGCAAGTGCTTATCGCCTCCAAGGCCATTCTGGATTCGGCTGCAAAGCGGCAGTTCACGCTCGAGTACACGACACTGTAGTGAATAGCTGGCAACTGAACTGCTATTGCCTGCTAAGGAATGGACACTCGAATGCTCCTCTTATTATGTTCTAGAAATGGTATATTATGCCTCCGTCTGTAGTGAAAGCTCTTTCACCGTATAGTTAGCTTCAGGCCTTGAATAATCTCCACGATTTTTATGGAAGTTCTCACTAGGCGATGAATATGTCAGTAAAGTTTTTGCATTTAGGATGGTTTAGAAATTTTTCTCCGATTTAGATTACCTATCATAGCTGTGTGCCCCGCCGCGGTGGTGCAGTGGTTAAGATGCCCGACTATTGTGCCCGAGTACCCGGGTTTGATACCGATCGCCGGTGGTTGCGTTTCGATTGAGGCGAAATGAAGAGGCTTCCGTGTCCTATGCGATGTCAGCGCACGTTAAAGATCCCCAGGTGGTCAAAATTACTCCCCTCTTTCTCTCTTTCCACTTTAACTCCCACCTTCCTCCCTTCCCTTACGGCGTGGGTCAGATGTCCACAGAAACAACTGTGGCAGATACTGCGCCTTTCCCTTCCTGTGAACGAAATATTATTATTATTATTATTATTAATCTCTCGCACATGTTAGGACTTGGTCCGAAAAACAGTTCGGTGTGCCATATGGTGCCAATTTGTTTGACACCACGCAGAAGGTTGTATCTGAAATGGCTGGACCACAATTTTGGCACCAATGGTGACACACACACACACACACACACACACACACACACACACACACACACACACACACACACACACACACACACACACACACACACACACACACACACACACACACACACACACACACACACACACACACACCCGGCAGCTTTTCGGTGGAGGCGAAAAGCAAGGCGTCCGTGTGCTGTGCGATGTCAGTGCACGTTAAAGAACCCCAGGTGGTCGAAATTTCCGGAGTCCTCCACTACGGCGTCTCTCATAGCCTGAGTTGCTATGGGACGTTAAACCCCACAAACCAAACCAAACCAAACCAAACCAAACCAAACCAAACCAAACCAAACACACACACACACACACACACACACACACACACACACACACACACACACACACACACACACACACACACACACACACACACACACACACACACACACACACACACACACACACACACACACACACACACACACACACACACACACACACACACACACACACACACACACACACACACATTCTCAGGTGAGATATAAGGCCGGTCCATATTATATTAGGTAACGCAAAGGTAAGGGGGGCCCCGTGACTTTGGGGCGTCATAACCTCACGTATGGGCGACCGCCGCTGTTGGGCTCGTACCAAGCTACTTTCGTTCAGTAGTCGAGTGCACTTAACATGAACTGAGACACAGCAGCGGGTCTGTGCTGGCGCTTTAGTTCGTTTTTTGAGCGCTTAATATTTTTATGGGTGACTGACAACTCCAAGCTTCGAAGACAATTTCGGTGTCTCGTAAAAGCTAAATACACTATCTTGTTGCATAGTACCAACATGGGAAGAGGCGTAGGTGCAAGGTTCAAGACGCTTGTCTTCAATGTTTCCCGCGGTGTTTTGACGAAATGAAACCATTTCATACGGAGCATTTCTTGGCGCAGTACCGGCCTATATAGTTGCTGGGCCTTTGGCAGAGACGGAGCAACAACCTTTGGGCGTAGAATAAGTTATAAAGCACCGAAGCTTTTGTTTACACCGGGCATAATAGAAAGCTTCATAATAGCATTCACTACCTGCAGTTCTCTTACGTACGGACTAATTTCAGTGCTAGAGACATTTTTTATCCGCCACCATGTAAATGAAATCCCTACAGAAGGAATTTAAAATATGGCTGGGGTTTAATAGTTCATAAAATGGTCAGGGAAAGCGAGGGCGTTGGTTTGCTTCGTTTTACTTTGATTAGGCGTAGCTTTAGACTTTGGAAGATAATCTTGATACGGATATTACACTGACGATGTCATCGGCGAATCGCAGGTTACTTAAATATTCCCCGTCAACCCTAATTCCTAACTGCTGACATTCCTTGGCTCTGAAACGTTCTCTAAACAAACTGTAAATAACACTGCGGAGGGCGTAAATAACTAAATACCACATCACCAAATTGTAACAAACTGTGAATAACCCTGGGGAGAGTGTGTCGTTTTGATTAACACATTTCTTAATTGCAATTTTATTACATGCTTTCTGAAGAACTATGGTTGCTGTGCAGCCGCTATAGATGTCTTCCAGTGCTTTCACATATGGCTCAATGGCTCACCTACAATGGCTCACCTACATCCTGATTTCACAATGCCTGCATGATTTCTGAGATTTCATCAAATTTCTTTTCGTAGTCAATGAATGCTATATATGGGGACTCGATTTAATCCGAGTACTACCCTGCGGGGGTGGTGCAGGGGTTACGGCGCTCGACTACTGTTCCCAAGGACGCGGGATCGAATCCAGGCCTCGGCGGCCGCTTTTCGATGGAGGCGAAAAGTAAGGCACCCGTGTGCTGTGCGATGTCAGTGCACGTTAAAGAACCCCAAGTGGTCGAGATTTCCGGAGTTCTCACTACGGCGTCTGTCATAGTCTGAGTTGTTTTGGGACGTTAAACCCCACAAACAAACAAAACAATCTGAGTACTTTTCTTTCGACTGGCTGATAGTATGGATGTTATCGATGGCAGAGTACCGCCCGTTTCCAGAAACCAGCCTGATCCTTTGATTGATTGAAGTGTAAGGTTGTTCTGATCTTATTAGAGATTACCTCAATTGTTAATGACCTTGTATGTAAAGGATAGCAAGCTGACTGGTCTGTAATTTGTCTGTTATAACCGCTAGTTAATGCTCGCGGGCCGGAAAATGCGGGAAGCACGCGTCAAAAAGCATTTACTTCGTCCAAGGCGCTGAAAACCGAACCACCTGTTCACCGGCGCAGCTTGTGCTCAACCTTTGTGTCTCAACGGGCATGTGTGGTCTGAGAACCGCAGTATAGTACGACGGTTCAAATTCTAACGCAGCATAAGAAATGTTGGGCTGCTGTTAATAGATTGCTGGGTGGCGTGTTCAAAATGAGGCCATCGGTAACTATGAAACATGCAGCGTCCTTCGTGATCTAGAATTTCTTTAGAATAATTGCCTAATGTTTTATTCTCATACAAAGTGCGCAGCAATCGCCCTTCCCGGGAGCAAGCTATGGTCCCTGAGCACCTAGTTTTAAGCACCAGTGAGCGTATAGCACATGTTTGGAGGAGAAAAACGGCATGAATGGGACAAGAAAGCCAGGAAACCACAAGGAATGTCCTTGTCCCATTAGTGCCGCTTTTCTGCTTTACACATGGCTATATGAACCAACTAGCCCTAATTAAAGTAAGCGTATACCTTCGAAAGATGAAGTGGTTGATGCCTTGCGTGGCGTAGACCGTGGCCGCCGGCACGAACACCATGAGCACGTGGAACTTGATGTTTCGAAGCCACATAGACAGCGAGTCGAGGCTCTGGTTCGACTTGTCCTGGTACGCGAATCCTACGCCCGCGATGAACATGAACAGGGTGTACGGAAAGTGGATCCGGCGCTGGACTTTCTTTAGCACCACTGCACCAAATTCAAAAAAGGCATTAGGAACCATTCAACACAGAAACTGGTTTTAGGCGCCATATGCTGGTTTCTTCATTAAGTAGTGATAACTAGCTCCTACCTGCTGTGATCAGGACGGCGCAGATGATTAGGTAGTCCAGTAGCGTGCGTTTGGCGTCTCTGAAAATATTTGTTTCTCACGTTACAGTTATTTGGCAGGGAGTGAGAGAGCGCTATTGTTCTCAACCATAGCAGAGGGATGGGAAACCTCGTGATTTTTAACTCACAACAGATTGCTGCCGACAACCACCTCGAACTTGACCTCCTCAACGATGGTGTATCTCGGCGGCGGCCGAGGGCTACTGGAAACACAAAGGAGAAAAACAAAAACATCTGAAGACGGTAAAACGCCAAGATAGGGCCTTAAACCAGCTGCGCCGATCTCGAGGAGGCAGAGGGAGCTTCACTCGTCCTACTAATTGCATCCAACTGCTAGGAGACACCAAAATCGCCCGAGGCCAACAAATCGCTCTGTGCGCACGCGCAAGCAGGCCGGAACCAAAAGTCGAGCTAGTTACTTACCTGGCGCTGGCCATGGCTTTCTGAGGGCCGGTTAGAGCAATCGGCTTTGGGAGCACCTTGAAGAACGCAATCGAACACTGGCGGTCGCGAGAGATCGTGAAGCATGCGCTCGCGCTAGCACGAGATATTCTTCTTCTTTGATTTTCTGCTCGCGCCGCCGATTGCCCGCGTTTGAGGTGGCGAAGATGACTGTGCCTCTTTCACTGCTGTGCAGACATAAACCCTGGAAGTCAAGAGTTTTCAAAATGCTTCCTCGTAGTAGATTAAAGACCTTAAATAGTGTATTTTCAAACAGTGAGCGATGCAGGGCATCAACATCTTGGGCAATCTGAATGCGCTTCGAGCACGGATTTTCCGTCCAGAGCGCCTCAGGATGCAATCGAATATAGGAACAACCCGGGGAAATTGTAGTATATGTGCCTGGGAGCATCTTTTTTTTTTTTTTTTTTTTTTTTTTTTTGCTGGGAGAATAGTGAAAAGAAAATCTATGTGGTGGATTTTAACAGCAATATTCTCTTAAATTGTCTCCAAATTCAAATTGAAATACAACACTCCCTACGTAATAAAGAGAAAATTACCTGCATAGTGAAATATTTAGAAATAAACCGTTAAAAATACGACAAACTTGGGATGATGGTCGTACTGTATCAAAATCAGACCACTAGCCGGTCGCTCGAGTCTACTTTATGCAATCGATTAGCGCTCCAACTTTGAAAGCGTATGACAGCAGTTCAAATTCGAAAATAGTAAAGACGTTAGTAAAGATGTTCAAAGCTGCTAATTGTGTTCTTAATCATTCTAACTCAGATCATATGTTATGGTAAGCTGTATTGCGCTATATTGCGTTTACATTTCGGAAATACTTCTTTCGATACCCTTAAAAAAAGCACCCCTTTCCTCCTCTCCAGTTCGTTGTCATATGTGTCAAAAAACGCCAGAAATGCTTCCGAAAAGGCACGTTGTTATTTTTTTATGGTTGTCCTTACATTAGTACGAATTTGTGTATTTCCTACTGCCCACATCCCACTTTTTTCTGAAATACGCATCAGCGACTCTTGTTCAGGTATCGAACTCGAAGATGGGAACCTAAAAATAATAAATAACAGCAGAATTAAACGTTTCGCCCTATTCTCGTGCTCTAACTCTTTGTCTGCGCCAAGAGTCACGTGACGGCTCGTTTTTATTTCAACTATTTTTTTTCCAACGATGCTTACGGCCTCAGGTATCAAAAGGAATATGCAAAAAGAAAAAAAAAAGGCAATAAATGAAAGAAAAAGAATGGCCGATCTAATATGATGATGATGATGATGATGATGATGATAATGTTAGCTAGTCCCTTTGTATCGGGTGGACACCAGGTTGGTGTCTCAGCCAAAGAAAAAGATAGAAAAAGTTAAAGAAAACACACACACACAATTGTCGAAAGACACAACAGCTAAGAAGTTAATAAAGTCCTACAAGGAGCATCTTCTGGCGCTTCGTAGTGTCGCCAATAATTTCTTCTAAAGCGATATGCCTTTTTGCCACAAATGGGCTAATATGGTGCGAAGATTTCACCTTTCGCCCGCTGACGACGATAAATTTCCCAGAAAGCTGCACATGATATTTGTTTTTTTTTTTTTTTTTTTTTTTTTTTTTGCAATGCTAATAAGCGTTGCGACCCGCAATTTCACTGCTGGACTCGCACGCATGCACGTGCGGTACCATATGGCAACGAAATACTTGTTTGGTTTCGTTAATTGGATGTGATTTCACAAAGAACCTCAGGGTATAGGTAGAATAACTCTAGGTATAGGCATCCTGCAATGCGATATGGCGGCTAAATAATGAAGCTTGAAGGCACTCGCACGCGCGCTAGCCTCTCTCTGCTACCGTTTCATGGCGTTGCTTTTCGGCTCGTATAGGGTCGTCTTTTGTACCAGAAAGTTGTTTCCCACTTTACAAGTGCTAGTGGTACATCATTTGTATAGTTAGTGGCCCGAGGGTGTAATCGAAACTGCGTAATCACTCATTACCAAAATTCAGAAGATGAATGGTGGGCGCAGATACTGCTGCATGAACTGCTGCTCAGTTGCGAACTGGTGCCAAGTGTGAAACTGTATAATTCTCCTTTGAATCCTTTGGAAAAGGCACGAAGGCCAAAACTTCCGAGATCACTGCTGAATTTGCAGTGGAAAAATGCGAAAGCCTGAGCATTGCTACTGCACACTGTACATTGCGCGCCCCTTGTCGAACATAACCAGCGATCCGTTGAACTCATCAAAATGAACTAGCGTTCTATAATTGGTCTACCGGAAAGGAAAGGCGCAGTATCTGTCACTGGCGGAATCTCGCTGACAAATCTCACGGACAAATCCCGAAGACGCGAGATTTTCACCATTAGCCTAGAAAGGTTTTCGCCTTAAAATGGTATGATCCCATTGCGATGAGTCTGGAAAGTGAACTACTGATAAGCAAATAAAAATTTGTGCGACTAAATCAAGAATCTAAGGACGAGGTTCTATGTTTTTGTTAGCGTCAATAAGATAACAAATTTTGTTTTTTTTGTGGCACGGGTAGTTTGCACAAGGCGGTCGTTAAGAATTGACAGTTCGCTTTTTCGTCAATATTTCATGCTTTGTCGATCGATAAAACTATTGATAGAACCGCGGGCATCATCTTCCCAAAACAAGCAGAAAGCAACCTAACTCTTAGCTGTAGTTTGTAACGCCCTCTGGTATGTCTCATGGCGTAATAAACTTCTATTTCACAGTTACGGGCGAACTACAACTAGCCGAGTTCGTTGCAAAGTGCAAGAAACAGTACATGTTTGTCAGGAGCCCTGTTTTGGCCGTCATTTGGTTTGTGTCAATTTCTCATGCGTGTTCCCCCTAACAAAGGGCGGCGCGAAACAACACTGATGTGCCGTATGTGGCTCGGTGTTGCATTCACCAAAAAATACGCTTATGTGATGAGAATGGCGGATAGCCCTAACTGTGAAAGATGCGGCTGCGAAGAGACCACACAGCATCTCCTTTGCGAGTGCCCTGCTTTTTCAAGCGAAAGATATGCGCTGCGTTCGGCTCTGGACTATCTTGACAGCCGTCCTTTCACAGAGGAGAAAATCCTCGGCCCATGGCCACAGAAGGCGTCTAACGGCAAAGCCTTCAAAGCACTTATGTGACACAAACTTGATTGAGAAACTGTGACTGTGCTCCTCGCCGCCTTACGTTTCCTATCATTCTCTTCTATCTTTCTCCTTTAAACTCCTCATTCCCCTTCTCCAGTGCAGGGTAGCAAACCGGAAGCTTTCCTGGTTAACCTCTCTGCCTTCTCTCTCTCTCTCTCTCTCTCTCTCTCTCTCTCTCTCTCTCTCTCTCTCTCTCTCTCTCTCTCTCATGCTCGTTGCATTTGTGCGGGGTAGACGGCGGCGCATTTGGTTTGCAGCTGTCTGGCCTGTTTACCGTAGGCTGTCTTCTTAGCACTCTTCCTTCCTGTAAATTTTCTCAAATTGTTGTATCTGCACACGTTCTGCTGTTCACCCGTAAAAATGAATTGTCGCTGCACCAAATCAGGGGACAAAATATTGCGTATGAAATGGGTGATGTCCATTCACGCAGTGGCTCAGTGTTTAGGTCGCTCGGCTACTGAGAGCCGGGTTCAATAGCGGCCGCGGCAGGCGTGTTTTGATGGAAGTGAAACGCAAGTCGACCATGGGTTGTGCGATAACCTTTGGTGGACAAAATTGCCAGGCGCCTAGTACTAAGGCGGTCATAGTCTGGCACGCTCTGGGACGCTAGACCCCATAAACCACAACAACTCCGTGACCTTGCATTTATTATGCACACAGTTTCCGATGGGAAGAGGAAATGAAAGCGGAGCCGCAAGGGAGAAAAAGAATGGGGCTTAGCGCAGGAGCCGTGTTCCGAGAAAAAATAAAGGCTGAGAAAAAATATCCTGTGGAAACTTCCCCTTCATCGGAATAGAGTGCGAAATTCCGGTCAGACAGCTTGGTGTCACAAGCTCAGCTGTGCTAATTTCCCTTCGACCACATAGATACAAAGCAAGCTTGACCGCTCTGTGTGCAGACAACCACTCCTGTGGGCCTGCGACCGGCAAAAGCCAGCAGGAAGGGAGACAGCAGACGAGCTGGGTTTCGAGAGCTGTGTGGCCATTGGCCCAAGCGTGCTTCAGTCGGGACGTGCGACCTCACCGATCGATATGTCGCTGGCAGGGAAACTGCACTCCAGGCTGCGCTCGCCGTGACCACACGTGTACGACGCAGGCAAAGGCGCCGTACCTTTAGAGTCTCCTGTGGCACCACTGGCATTAATATCGTAAACTGTCACTACCTGTTTTTTTTTTCTTCTCTTACTAGCGAAAAAGGAAAGCCCACAATAGCATGTACAGGGTCTTGAATATTTGTGGGCTGGGATTTAAAAAATTCCTATGCAATATCTACTACCCCATTCGAGCTGAAATAACGTTCACAAAGTATAAAAATATCGTCTACGTTATCTGATAAGTGATTCAACATCGTTACATTGCCTAGATTTTGCGAAATCGAGAAAAAACTGCTCTCGGTGGCGGGTCCAATTTTCGCAGAAGAGAGTCGAAACGCCGCTTTGGCATGGTGCGTCATCTGTCGAGCAGTGAGGCAAGCTCCATTCATTCATTCATTCATAAACCTTTATTCATGAGGATGACCTGAGGCCTAGAGGCAAGATCCATCACGGCCGTTGGCGCGCTTGCCTCCCTGCCCGACAGATGACGCACCATGTCAAAATAGCTTTTCGACTCTCTTCTGCGAAAATTGTGCACGCCACCGAAAGCAGTTTTTCCTCGATTTCGGGAAATATAGGCAAGTAACGATGTTGAATCACTTATCAGATAACGTAGACGATATTTTGATACTTTGTGAACGTTATTTCAGCTCGAACGGGGTAGTAGATTTTGCATAGGAATGTTTTAAATCCCAGCTCCCAAATATTCAAGTCCCTGTAGGAACTCATTGAGAGAGTTGTTTATCACTTTTTTTTAGGAATCATTACTTTATATATTCCCACAATATACCATTTAGCAGGGCTCTCGGCTGAAGTTCTAATGCCTACACTGGTGCACGTTAACGGTGGAGTGATATCGCGTAACTATTACAGGTCGACTATTTTATACAGAGCGATCTTGCCATTATTAAAGGTTCGTATGCGAGCACCCGCTTTAGGTTCCTATGGTTCCTAAGACTACAGAAGATTGCTCTTTAGAAACAAGGTGCCGGAGAGGGGAAGGCAAAATAAAAAAGTGACCAATTTCCCTTTTCCACGGCTGGACGCTTCAGGAGGCATCTATAGCCCCGCAACGTAAAATTTTCACATTTGTTCGCTTGGTCGAAGCTTCTTAAAAGTCATTGTACCCCTCCCGGTGAAATCAGTTTCAAAGGACCTCTGAGCTTAATAATCTTGCGGTATCCACAGGAAAACAACAATCGAAAGCATCGACTCGCTGTCACTGAGAGCGCGAACACCCAAGCGGAACTGCCCGCTCCTTACGGGGAGGGCGAGCAGCTCAGGGCTTCTGGCCGAAACGTCGTTACTATATTTGTCAGTTCTGGCCTGAATACAGTGCTTAATCAAAACACATTAGACGATGCGCTAAAATTCTCACCAACGTATATCGTAATAGCTCAGTACTTTGTTATGCAAAATATCACGGTCGTTTGTTCCTTTGCTGATCTCACCATGCAATAATTGGCACCCTTTAACCGGATGTTCGGAAGTCGCCCATATATATATTTATAGTGGTGCCGCTTTGTGGTTATATTTAAAAGCTCTGGGCGTGGTAAAGAGTGCACAAATGAAATAAAACGAAGTAAGAAGCTAATATCTACAGGCAATAAGTTCGACTGTGCTGAACAAGCTGTCGCCGTTCTCTCTTCGTGTGTCTTTCTAGAGCTGCTTCCCGCTACTTAGAACCGAGGCAGGATCTTAGTGTAGCTGATCTCAATGAACCCAGTAAGAGGTAGCATGTGCGTAGGAAGATATAAGGACTAGTGCATCCAAAACTATCATGATTATTAGGATGGTGCAAACTTGATGCACAGAATTGGAGCTTTGACTTACGTGGTGAGGAAAACTGGATCAGAACTCAGCTACCTATAAAAAAATATATATATATATATTTTGGAACATTTCATCAAAAGCTTACACTGCGAGATATATTGTTCCAAGTAGTTCTTCAAAATTTACAAACAGCTGTGTGGTTTTCTTTGCACTTCCTCCTGCATAAAGAGGTTTTTCGTTTTTTTCACTTCTTGTGGCTCTGCAACATATGTTTGAACTTTACTGACTTCTATTTTGAGTTAATAATCTGCTGGACGCACACAGAGCAGGTGATACAGTCTAACTTGTGTTTATTGCCAAACGGCCCGGGTAGATATTTCTCAGGGGAGTATATTCGTGATTGAGCATGCGCTCTTCGAGCCAAAGTTTTACAACTGCACGGGAAAGATTTCGGTTTACATCACGTCACCTATAATAGGTAGCGTGCTGTGGAGGCTGCCATGACTGCAGCAGTACCGCAAAACACAGGCTATCGAAGAAACCAAAGATTTTCAAGGCGGTTTGCATAGTTAATTTTAGCGCTACCACACTTTGCTTGTAAAAACATTTGGCACTCGTCATTAAAGTGGGTCACGCTTTGCATAGCGAATTTTCGCCTTTAAGTGGATCGCGTCGAGAGCACACAAGCATGGTTTGTTATTAGAAAAAAGGTCGCATCTAATAGTTTTGAATGTGGCTTAACGTTCACTGCAATCTAAGCACATGACAGCCGCGCCTTTAAATAGGTGGTCGGGAATTGAGATGGCGCGTAGAGGCGCTACAGGCTGCCTACGGGTCATTTTATGCAGAAAAAACGAAGTGGCAGGTCAAAAAGAGCATTAAATTTATGTTTAAAAATAGAGACGGAGATTATATAATATCACGAAAGTTATATCCTTAATTTGAAGTGCAGCACTGACCTCCTTTCAACTTTTGCAAGGCTAACTTAAGATCCTCGCCGAAAAACTATATATGATATCTGACCAGTGCACTGAAACTCCACTTGCAAAGCAGAGAAGCGACCGCAATTTAGCGACTGCAAGATATTGTAACTAAGTCATAGACTGTTCTTCAAGTTTTTGCTTCCTATTCGCCTTTTATTTAATAGAGCGAAAAGGAAGCTGTTGGTAACGTCGGGACTTTCCCAGTCGAAAAAAAATACAGAACTTTGTCAAAAACACGACAAAATATCCTGTAGTTCTGTCGTAACAATCAAACATTTCTGTAATTTTGTAGTGCTTTCCCGTAGTTCTGTAGTTTTTCTGTAGATATTTCTGTTGTCTGTAGTTCTGTGGCACTTTTCTGTTGTAACTACAGAAATTTCTGATGTTGCTACAGAACGTTCTGTCGTCACAACAGGTTTCCCGTCAAAACCCGCACAGAAATTCTGTCGTAACATCAGAAAGTTTTCTGTAGTTTTTTTCGACTGGGTTGCCTTCGGAAAACAGGCATTTCACAGCCATGCTGGGAAATAGGGCGCTCTTTCAACAGCGTTTTCTTTAGTCAATTTGCAGAGAAGACGTTTCAGGCGGTGAAAGACGAGGCTTATTTTCAGATTGTTTCACACGAAGAGGGCTGAGTGCTGCGCTCATTAAAATGACTTTACTTTATAATCAAGGCACTAGTTCCAAATAGTCAGTCGCCGAGAAGACCTGAACGTCGGTTGGGCTGGCCTCACGGCGGATTCTTGGGATGAGTTTTCACTGTGAGCAAAGAACGTGAACGTAGTCGAACCTTAGAATAATATTTACAAAACTTCATTCTGCTCCACCATAGTCCCCGAGGTGTTCTTGATTGGTTCCACGCTATTCTACGTTCCCTTAGAGCGATTGCAAAGCTAGGTGATGTTGTTATGAGGCTATATCAGTCACAAAAAAGGACATATGAAAACCTTAAAACCTACTACAAATACCGTATTTGTATACGCAGATAACGTGAGTGGAGAGTTTGGGGCCTCTGATAATGAAAGAAAAAACATTACGAATAAATAAAACGTGAGCTTGCTCAAGCCAGCTACACACGTCTTGTAATAAATGTACAAGCACGTAAATATGGAGAATGAACAGACACATCTATGTTATATGAGAGGCAACATTTTATAAATGTGCACGACATCATAGAGCGCAGGAAAACACGCAACGCATTTACGCAGGCAGGCGTGCATGCAGAAAACGGCCATGACCAGAGCTGGCTTCTTCTATAGCAGCTCAAAGGTCCGGTGAAATTCGCTACAACTATATTGAACTCTCAGAGAAAAAAACGCGCTATAATCGTGTAGCCCTGTATATAAAGCATTCTGAACCATATGATAAGGGGGAAAGAAATGCCATATCTTGTTCTCGGGCATTTTCTATTGCCCGCATCTTATAATTTTCGACTAGCTATGCGCATGCAAATTAAATATATTGCTATGGTTGACACGGCTGGTTTTTATAATTATTCACACTTGGCGACATTTGTGACCTTGCTGCTCAGCTATTGCTTTATGAGCAGGGAATTACCCGAGAAGAAAACAGATTTCTGTTCTGGTTTTGTATCTGTACAGTACTCGGAAACCTTTCTAGTATTGTTGAGTATGCGTCATGCTTTCCACCTTTGATAGGAGAGTGCAGTTTTCGAAATCGAAGAAGGAGCGCGCAAGACCAACCTACGCTCGCGCGCATCGTACGCTCTCCCGCCCTTCAGCTTTAAATCACGATGTCAAAATCAAATCTGGGAAGTATTCAAAGGTCTTTCAACGCGTTGGTCTAGCTGTTCATGTATTAGGATTGATTTTCGTTTTGCGAAATTTTGTCGCAACGTTGGTGTTATTGTTTTTTTATTTTATTTTTCGTTTCACAAAATGGTGGGAAGTATAGGGGAGTGTTATTTGCGACGTTGTCTCACGTAATGTATAGCTGTAGCAGGCGTGAGCAGCGGAGCGCTGAGTTTCAATCGATTTCCCTGGGTACTGGTTGCATGGCAAAATGACAAATAAGATCGGCTTGGTGGAGCGCTCCTGTGTACTGTAAGCGGATCTTCATGAAATCAGTGAAAAGGGCACCCCTCCCAATGCCAGCGGCTCTGTAGTCGCTAGGGACGTAAGCATCGGGTTACAAATAAAGCAAAGGTCTAGGTAAACCACAGGTGTCGATGCCGTTTTTTTAGTTTCAGAACTTATAAGCCGTAGAAGGGAAGTGCATTTCTTTTTGAGAAAATCATTAATTGTACCAAGCGGTTCTTCCCTTTACTTGGGCTGTTGAAAATTTTGCCGCTTCACCTAATGGACAATTAGGAATTGAATTTCTGACATAAAGTAAATGCCGTATAAAATTATTGCAGAATATCATGGTGAACTTTAGAAGAATAGACTGCTATGCTAGTTGGTACATATATGACTAGCAGATGCAAGGCACAATGATGAACACGACGCCACAAAGTATCCATTCTATGTATCATCCCGTCCAATTTGGCGTCTTGTATCAATGTATTATGAGGAAGTATGCTCTAAAACGTAAGTCTTGAGAGCAATAGAAAAATTACAACAAATAGTGAACGGATTGCAACCGTATATGTAACACCGTCGTTCGACGACATAATATATCGATATCTCCTCATGCTTATCTAAATAATACATTGAAAAATAGCGTGAATGTTTTATGCCATATGAGAAACAAATAAGGAGCGCTTACAAAGCACGTAGACACTTTATCACCTACGCATAGTGCGCCATCTAGCAGGTTGACACGACATGAGGGAGTCTCCTGTGTTAACATGTAAAGCGTGAGTCAACGAGCAGGACAAGACAGGCTCTCCGTATCGCAGGCGCAGGACTGTGACCCTGGTATACATGCGCTGCTGTACTTTATTCTTCCCTGTACGCTGTTTTTGAAGTCTTCCCTTTGATTTCACCTTCCGAGGAACAGTGCTCGCTATCTGCAGGATAGCCTACCGAAAATCTCCGTCCCCCGATAGAGTAATCTGAATAATGCATTAAATGGCGAAGTGGGGAAGTGGCATGCATTTTCTCGTTGCAGTTCCTTGCCCCCGAAAGAGTCTTCTTTTGTTTCTGAACAGCTCGTTTCCCTCCGAGGCTTCTACCAGGGGCTTTACTGCGTGAACGCGGCTAGTGACAAAAATATACAGATCACGGGAGTTGGAGGCCAGTGAGTTCATCTAATGAAGCGATATTCAGATTCGTGCTTATCGAAGCGCCCTGTTGTGCAAACATGGTTCTGCCGCCGAAACAGCTCCCGAGAAGGAATATTTGTTAGTCCGAGAGAGAAACTCAATTTGGCTGTGTACTGTGTTTGCATTTCAGATTCGCCGAATTTGGTTGAACCTGCGCATTACTGTCGCTTGTTTTATTCGTGGCATAGCTTCTCTCTAGGTACTGTGTACCTTTCTTATCGATGGTTTCTTTCGTAGCACCTTACTGAATTGGTGGCCGACCTGCAGCGCTGTGTGGACATTTTTTTCTTCGGCCTTTGTGAACAGCAGTACGAATGCTAAAAGGCTTCCTCGTCGGTCATTTTGTGTAATGTCTGATGAAATACCGGCGTTTCAAATTCCTTCAAGATGAGAAAAATTATCCTCCTCCCCGCTCTAAAGGTTAGCTTTCTACAGAAGCTACACGTCAGCCCTACTGCACGGGTGGAATAAAACCCTTGTAGTTTTACTTCTTTCAAATTCAGCGGATACATCATTACCATTGAGCCCGAATATCGCCACTAGGGCTTTATTATATCAATTTTGAAGGCATACATGAGATTTTAATGCGGAATATATTCGCATGAGCTCATTTGAGACTTTGTAGCACTAAAGATAGCATAAGAGAAATAGATGCAACTTATTAGCAGTCAGTATAACATAATGACATTGAATATAGACATCGCTATAATAGGAACCTCCTGCCCCTACTGGCTGGTGAAACTAAAATTGCCCCATTCAAAAGGTAAGTAGATGAAAACTTTATTGATAAACCTTAAAAGGATATTGAATTCTACTATGATTGCTCTGTCCCTTGTTCCGGATAGTGGCTCACAGTCCATGACGTGGGGTGACCTTTCCAGCCAACTCTACGCCGCCTTTGTGAGGCCGGTTTGGAGCTGGAGACCGTGATCTCCCAACCCTCTATGTCCGAGAGGTTCCAGTCAGATGGGAGTTGCAATTCTCGGCAGAGACAAAAAATGTGGTCGAAGTTGGCTCTCGGAGGCTCACAAAGAGAGCATTCGGGTTATTAATAGCCTGAGTGGATAAGGACTAACAATACCGGTGAAGGGAATGTGCGAGCATGGAGTTGTTTCTAGGCAATTTGTTGTTGCTCTGTGAGTGGGATGTGTTGGGGGGGGATAGACGAGTCTTTTCTGGGTGTGGTGGAGCCAAAACGAAAGAATAGGCTAGAGTACCAAAAATATTCCACTGCAAATCATTCACATCATTAAACTGCATGAGCGGTTTACTCATTGAATCCGACCGATAATAATAATAATAATAATAATAATAATAATAATAATAATAATAATAATAATAATAATAATAATAATAATAATAATAATAATAATAATAATAATAATAATAATAATAATAATAATAATAATAATAATAATAATAATAATAGGTGGTTCGCAGGAAGGGAAAGGCGCAGTATCTGTCACACTTACTCTGTGGACACCTGAACCGCGCCAAAGAATTGTTTCCACACAACCTTAACTGGCCTGAATGCATGAGCATATCTGTGGCCAACACTTTAAGAACAATCAGGCTCATTCAACGTTACTTTTACTTCGCACTTTCCTGCAAGAACACACCCATCAGGCGTACGTTAAAATCAAACTCCAATATTAAATATGGAGCGCATTCACGAGAATGGCTTCGTTCACTTACTTCGAAGCGTCAAGATTGATGCGCCTCGCCGCATCAGCTCAGAACAGTATATGTAGATTAGCATTTGCACCGTTAAATCGTCCGTTATTCTGCACTTAATAAGCCCACGAAGAGTGATATCGGGGTTGGCGCATTCTTTAATTTGCATTGCAATTGCCCCCGCCGCGGTGGTGCAGAGGTTAAGATAGAGGCCCGACTAATGTGCCGTATTGCCCAGGCTCGATCCATACCGCCTGCAGCTGCGTTTCGATGGAGGCGAAACGAAGAGGCGTTTGCGTGCTGTGTGATGCCAGGGCACATTAAAGATCCTCAGGTGGTCGAAATTATTCCGGAGCCCATCACTTCGGCTCTTCATTCTCTCCGCTTTCATTCCTGTCCAAAAGTGCGACAGATAATGCGCCTTTCCTTTCTTGTAAACCAATTATATTATATTGCACACTTGGCTCCTATTTCTAGCATTACCCGCACGAACATCATATCAGCTTTTGAGTTCTCCTAGAGTGCACCGTATAACTAGTTTCACGAATGCATGCATTTAATAACTCATCTTTCCTGTCAGAAGTTTTAAATTCAACTTCGCTACTATATTAACAGTTCATGACGGCAACAACTCTAGTTTTACGCAGTTGAAGTCAGTTCATTTTCATAACTGAAAAATAATGAAAAATATCTCTGAATTTTTGTTCGTAATTACTAACGAATCTTGTTTATATGACACAATGTTTCATGTGCCTGCTATGTAGCTATTTGTACTGTTTAAATATCGTTATGAATACTGTGAAAACCATGCGTACATAAATCGCATAGGTGTTCCTTTTGTTCTGCATTGTCCTGTCATTAGAAACGATTTAATCACAGTGCAGAAACTATACATGACTCCATGTTTTGTTTTTGTTTTTTCATCGTACGATAATATGACCCCAATGGCGATGATATGCCTACCGGACAACGGGAATTCAATCACCCAGCACGAGCTACTGGCGCTCTCTGGAATGACCGGCGCTGTTTGTCAGCGAAAGCCTTCAGGTTCTCATTCCTTAGAGTGCTAATAAATCTGTATTACATAACCACCAGTATACACTAAAGCCTCAGCTCTATCTTTTCTAACTCTTAACCAAGGGCACTTCGAAAATCAAATACGATGGTGGTGATGATTATGCCTAGCTACTGACAGTCGCTGTATTTCCTAATATACAAATCAGCCTATTGAGCAATGTGACTAAATTTTGTCTTGTCTGGGACGCAGGACATTATGCTGCAAATCCAACACCAGATCATCGAAGCGCGCATGCTACAAACCCACAAGTTATCCTGGGCCTGGACTTAGCAAAGGCCTTAGATAACGTCAAACACAAAGCAATACTGAAAACCTACAAGATCTCCGTGTAGGGGAAAAATCTTACAACTACGTAATCTCTCAAAGCGAGAAGCAATCAACCAAATTCGAAAACAGAAGTCGTACAAATGTACGCTGGGCAACAGAAGAACACCCCAGGGCTCAGACCTTTCATTTCTGCTCTTCAATGTTATACTGATTAAGCTCCCATCAAAACTAAACCACAGCCTGTACGCGGACATCACACTCTGGACCACGGAAGCTATTATTGGACAAACTGAAAGCACCCTTCAGGCAGCTGTGAAAACGGTTGCAGAATACGTAACCCCTAGAGGCCTGAAATGTTCTCCCGAAATGTCCAAGATGCCCATGTATCAGCCACAACGCAGCAGGTTGGACAAAGAACCGAGAATAGAACTAAACGCAAACGGAGTACCCCTCCCCAGAGTTGACAAGATTAGGATACTAGGTATATAGCTGCAGGAAAATGGTCGTCACGGAGAAGCTAAGAAACTAGAAGTCTGAGCTCAGCAAACGATGCGTCTAATTAGACGCATCGCTAATAGAAAGTAGGCATGAGAGAAGCAATTCTCCTCAGACTAGTATAGGCATCGGCATAAGTAGGATCACCTACGCAGTCCCGCGCTTACACCTTGCCAACTGCGAGAAGGCTGAGGTTGAAGTAATCATCAGGAGAAGTACAAAAACAGCCTTGGTGTCGCCATAAGTACGTCTACGAACAGTCTAATGAAGCTGGGGGTGTACAGTTTGCTGGCAGAGGTGATCTCCCAATTCGACAGACTGATATATAACCGGACAGGAATATGCATACTGCTAAGATTAGGCAGTTGATACGAAAGCCAAGGGGACCAAAAGGCTGATGTCCTGATGGAAGTCAGGAAGCGACTACAACTGCCACCGCTGCCACGAAGCGTGCATCCAGGGCATTACCAGGAAAGAAGGAAGAAAAAGGTGGAAACGCTGCAGAACCTATGTCATAGTCTATGTCGACGCCGCCGAGTATGAGAACATGCATGTTATGGTTGCGGCAGTGACAGATGATGAACAAAACCTAAAAATAAGCGGCTCGGTCAGAACGAGCTTACCTCATATGGCTGAATAGCACACACTTTACCCCGAGAAAGATCATAAGTCATCCATCTGTGTTCGGGCGTTCTTTCCTCCTGCTCCCTTTTCCTCCTGTTGAGTTTATAATGTAGCAGAATGCGTGACAAGGCTTTTCGAAAATGATTTGTTTGGTCTTCATTGCTGTTTTTACTCAAGTGTTATAAGCTGAAACATCGCCAACTTTTTTTCGAGGGGGGCTTTTTATTTATAATGCAAACAAAACAAATCAAAGTGTGGCATACACCTATGCTGAAGAGTTAGATACAAACCCCAGCTACATAACTATTAAAACGCAAAACAAAGCACCAAAATCTGCCCATATATTTCCACAGTCAACCTTTACACCACAGGGACAAATGGTATTGTTGCCGAGTTCGCGCCGTAGTCAACTGAATGCGAAAACTCTAAGTTACTGACTACATCATCCTCTCACCCATTTCTCGTTTTACTTTGTATCATTGGGAAGGAAAGGATCTCGCTTAGCAAGAATAGAGCGAGGAGCAGCTGTTATTAATGGGTAGCTGGCAGCGTTACTCTGAGTACCGCATGCGGCTGGAAACATGGTGCATGGAAACTTTCCTGATAATTCTTGTGCGTAAGTTCAAGAAACCACTCATCACTGCTCCTCTTCTTTATTAGGGCGCTAGTTCTTGGCAGCCCCTCGTATGCGTCACATATTTGAGGAGGCGTTTCACAGCATGGATGTGGTATTCCGAAGTTCAGTACAGTATTAGCGATTGTGCAAGCCACCTAAGTCGTCTTCAACATGTGTTCTATAAATAAAAGACAGTCTCATCGCAGTTGTTGCCTATGTTATTGATTTACAGTTAATGATAAGTGTATGTATTGTGCCATGTACTTGAAGTCTGTGATGTCATTTTACACGTTATAGCGTGTTTTACAACTTCCAGTGGAATGAAGAGCAATCAATTTGAGTTTTATGGGATCTTATATGTTATAAATATCACGGCATGCTTTCACGAAGTTCTCTTCCCGACTACACTCGGCACCTCATGCTATGTATAGTGGTGACAAAGCCGAAGACAACAGAGGAATAGACTGGCGTGGCACTGAAAAGAACACTTTACTGTGCTGACGTGCGACCGCAAGAGAGGTAAGCAACTCGGCATTCGGCGTTCAGCAACGCTCACTTTAAAGCAGGTAAGGAAATATCACACTAAACCAGCCAAAGGAATATGAAACAGTCGGGAACAACAACGCAGTAATTGCGCTTGGTTGCAGTAATTTGGCAAAACTGTCGGCTCATCTTGCGCCACAAAGAAAGGAATAAACAAGACGCACTCTATCTGAACAAATAGCTCGAACCGTTCTGCGCCCTACAAAGAAGATCTGAGACCACCTCCACATGGTTGATTTTGGCAACAAGTAATAATTACAATGGTTCATTACTCGCAACATTAAAATAACCCAAAGCTTCCAAAAAAATTTTCAGAAGTGTAAACATAAACAGGACGTTTTTCACTGGATGGCCATCAGCTCGAAAAAAAAAAAAAGCGGGTTTAAGTGCGTAGCCTGCACGCGGCGCTACTGAAATGCGGTCGCTCCGTTGAGGATGAATTCATAGTCCAGTTGTCCTACGCGGTGAAAAACGTTGTGTGTGCCGAGGTGTCAGCCTAACAGGTTTCCATGCAGTCCGCGACGGCGAATCGGTGTCAGAACAGACTCGGTCTCCTGGTTCTGAGCCTCGAATGATGCAGCATCGTGCGTCAGTGCGTTGCTGGTATTTAATGCGCCGCCGGCGATTTGTCGAGCTTCTTGTCCGAGCTTAAGTTTGGCGGCGACGTCGAAGTTCTCCTCTGTGACATGCGACAGCGTTGCGCCAAGTGTGGTGAGCTCCACGCTTTACACATTGCGAATAGTGTTGAATTGGATGTCTCCTGAACGGCAATGCTATGGGCGAATATCCCTTGTGATGTCTCATGTCTTGTTTTCTACGTCAACGTAAGTACATGGCAGCCATGTTCGCGATAGTTTTGTTCATACGCTATGTAAGTCTGTTTGTCTGTGCATTTGTCGTGTGGCTTGTCTGGCTGTATCTCATTATGGCAGGCGTCAAAGGATGCATGCAACGAAAAACTTCCCGACTTCTACTGCGGGGCTGCTGGTAGAGCTGTTGCTTCGGCGAAACAGCTAGGTCACGTAGTCGGTTGACACGATAATCGACTTGCTCCTCGTTGATGAAGTTGGGAATTGGCTTAGGAGATCAGTTCAAATTTGCTGAGAGGGTATAGTCGGTGGTGGAATGGAATTCAGTAGCCCAGCTTGTCTGGTCGGGGGCGTATAACTTCGTTAATATTCTCAGCACATTTTACGTAATATCTTTAAGCTTAACATAAGTGTCCCGCGAGTAATGTTTCATTTTTCATTCTCGATTCCGAACTAATATGAAAACGATTATATTAGGTTCGACGTATAAATAATTCCGTTGCAGTTATTTCCTTGAAGGCAAAAGACAAACGAGCCCTTGATACTTTTAACTCCCACCCTCTCATTTTTCAAGGAGAAACTTAATCTGTGCTACATGGGGATCTTCTAATGACATTGGAGTCAAATGACATTCAAGATTTCGAACGACATTCGGACTCAATGGGCTCCCGTAGTGCTATACGGCAGTTTCCATTTGAGAGCTTCACCATTTTCTCGCGGTATTGCAATGGCGCTGCTGCGTCAAGTTTCGGATTCAAGATAACGAGGGAAATTGTTTAAAGGGAGACAACGCAGTGAACTACATTACATCAGTTATAGCCGAGTCATTTAAGAGCGACGATAGGGTAATCTCCGCAAATCAGGAAGCAACACAAAGTAGCAGAATACAAAGCAGCTTAGGACTGACCAATCTAAACTGGAAAAAGGCAGAAAAAAATATTCCTAAAAACGCATCTACAGGAATAGATAGAATTCCGATCAAGCTGATTAATGAACTTGGTCCAAAAAGTAAGGAAACGTTGTTAAAAGCTTCGGAAACAGTCATAACGAATAAGCAAATTCCGGACAGCTGGCGGCAGAGTAAAATGAATTTGATATATAAAGGGAAAGGAGAAAGGATGCACATAAAATCCTACAGGCCGATTACCATAACATCTGTTATGTACAGGTTGGCCATGCAGGCGGTGAAATTAGAGGTGCAAGCATGGGTAGAAAGTAACAAGATACTCGGAGAACTTCAGAACGGCTTTAGAAATGTTAGGCGCTTAGAAGATAGCCTGTTCGTGCTTACCCAATGCATCGAAATATATAGAGGGGAAAATAGACCTTTGTATTTGGCCTTCCTGGACATAAACGGAGCGTACGACAACGTAAACAGGGAACTCCTGTGGAACATATTAAAAGAAGAAGGTATCGGTTATGAGATAATAGAGTTCCTACAGGAAATATACCGAGATAACAAAGTAGAAATTACATAGTAAGGGATAAGAAGTACGGAAGATGTCAAAATATGCAAAGGATTAAGACAAGGCTGTCCTCTATCACCGCTGCTGTTCATGTTTTATATGATACACCTGGAACGGAGGAACAAGAAAGTAACCTAGGTTTTAACCTGTCATATAGATTAGGTGAAAAGGCGGTAGAGCAGCGCCTCCCCGGTTTGATGTATGCAGACGATATTGAGCTGCTATCTGAGATTCTGGAAGAATTGCAAACTCTAGTTAAATATTGCGGAGACGAAGGGGACGCTCTAGGCTTCAGTTTTAGTGTAGTTAAGTCGGGTGTGATGATTTTCAACGGCTCAACTGATGAGGGTCTTAAAATACAAGGCCATGAAATACACAGAGTAGCAGAATACAAATATCTGGGAGTATGGGTAAACGAAGGATTGGCAAACATTAGAAAGCATGAGCAATCACGTAAGGCCAAAGGGCGACGAAATGCCGGGATAATGAAGCATAGGGCCTTTTGGGGATAGAACACAGGTATGAGGTTTTGAGGGGTGTTTGGAAAGGAATTATGGTGCCCGGACCCACTTTCGGAAATGCGGTTTTGTGCCTAAAATCGGAGGTACAGTCAACATTAGAAATACCTCAGACAGCCATTGGACGATTAGCACTAGGTGCCCACGGCAAAACCACAAATGAGGCGGTAGAGGGAGATATGGGCTGGGCATCTTTCGAAGTACGGGAAGCTCAGAGTAAAATATTATATAAGGAACGCCTGAGGAAATTGGACAGTAACAGATGGGCAGCTAAACTATTTAGATATCTATACTTAAAACGCGTTGACTCACAATGGAGGAAAAGAACTAGGAAACTATCTAGTAAGTATGCCAGTCACAAAGACGGAGAAATAAAGAGCGCTAAGTAACAGGTGAAAAATACAGAAGGTAAAAATGGGATAAATTCGATGGAAAAGAAACAGAGTGTGGAATTATACTGAAAGTGGAAAAGGCAGATCAGGAAGGAAGCTTTCTTTGATAACTCAAGAGGCAGTGCCCTACTTTTGAAGCTAGATCAGGGTGCCTTAGAACACGAAGCTACAAAAAGAAATTTAACAATGGAGATGACGCATGTGCTGTATGTGGTAACTCCAGCGAAACAATTGACCACATTGTACTCGAATGTAGTGGTATCCGTCCGGAAGTTGATGCAGGCGCAGTCACTATTCCTAAAGCTTTGGGGTTTAGAGATACCAGTGGCCGGGTGAATAAACCGGAGGTGGAAGCTAGCAAAATCAACTGGAAGATTGGTGGCTTAAAAGCAGAGAAGTGACATGATGTTATAATGTAGAAACAAAAATTTAATAAATAGAATGATGATATAGTTAACAAATATAAAACAATAATTAAGATATAGGGAGAAAAATGAGCATGATATCTACTGCTACCACCCCGTTTCAAAGGGGACGCGCCTATATTCCATCCATCCATCCATCGCTTCTCTGGGTTCGCTCGTTTTCAATTTGTAAAAAGTACAATGGTGCAATACAATGACAGTGGTTCCCACGATCACGCTAGACCGACAGCAACACCAGCACGTCCAACAGCCGCGTATTATTGTACTGCGACATGTTTTTCAGGCCATAGACACTGGGACGGCAGCCCTTCATGTCCTCGACAGATCGCGGCGGCTTCACGAACACTTTATGTTGATGAAGTGACGGCGTGACGTCCGCGCTTTTAACTGCGCTATACATATTGAATATAAGTAAAACGAGTGGCCATATTCCACACTTGAACACTCAAGCGGCGATACACGCATGAGAAATGATTGCATTTCGACAGCAGCCCCTTCCCCATAGCCTATGATCGAGTACGCATTGCTCGCACTTTCGGCGATGTTCCAGAGCCAGTCTACAAACTTTAGTGAATGCAAATGGCCATCGAGTGCAGTTTTGACAAAAGTGATCTGAAATAGAGTATTGCTTACACGGCAGGACGCGCATACAATGAACGGGAAGCATCGATGTGACCCTGACTGCCGATCAGGCAGCCAGCAAAAGTCGTAAACGCCACTTGCAGATCACAAATTAAGCCGTTTCAGTGAGTTTCACTGCACATACATATGGCTAAAGCAGGAAGAATCAGCGAAAGCGCGCCGGTCGTACGCGACGCCACCAACCCGACCGTAAACTGTTTTCGAGGTAGGCGATCGCATCAGCGCTTCATACAGATTGTCGTACTGTGTAAATGAGAAATGGTGCGAATGGTTCGAAAGAAAAGAAATTATTTTATAAAGCTCAACCTGGGCTTCATGTCAGGTAAACGAGGACTGGGTTTCTGTATACATCGATGTAAATAAGCGTAAAGGGGCTCAATCGTCTTCGCCGGCGTATTCGTGTTAAAATTTCGTGCTCACGCGGTAAATGCCAATATTTGTAATATTATCTTCAAGCACTCATTTAGCAAGTACACGAACTATTCGATTAACAAGCAGCAGAAGAAATCGAGCATCAGATATTGAAATCAACCATCACAGAACCGAAGTGGTCTCGATACCTCGTCGCGGCCTGGCTGTGGGCGGAGCAAAGCGATGGCGACCTGCTATTAGTCGGCGCTTGTTCTGTTCGCGTTTCGAAAGCATTCCAAAATCTCGAATGTCTTCGCGTAGCTCATTCGACTGGAATTACATTTCATTCGAATGCTTTCGAAAAACGTCGTGTAGCAGCGCAGGTTTGGTATTCGAGTTGAATTACAGGGGAATTGCAGGGGTTCTAGTGCTCTTTACTTATCTTATTCAACCAGTGAGAAACCGAAGCCTTAGTATTCATCGAAAATAAATGCATTTCTCCAATTCTATCCATAATGACTTTCCTGGTGGCGGGATACACTTTCAGCAAGGCTGCGCACTCAATGCGGCTGAACAATTTTTACGCCTGGTAGCTTACAACGCGCGCTAATGAACGGCAATGTCTAAGTTTCATTTCTTCATCGGGACGTACCACCTTTCTCATCGTGATACAAGAGTAGGGTCGATACTGCTGGTGTGTGAAACTGGAGGATACGATATTTAGTTCTGCTTGTTCTATAAAAGGCATCATTGCCACTCTGCCATACGAGATCATAATTTTGTGTTCATAACGTTTGGCTATCTTCTACATGTAGTTAGGCTGTACGCAAACAAATAATTTGCACTAAAACGAGACAATGTGCGTTGTCGATTCCACAACGTTAGTGACTGCTTGCGGTGATGTAAGCGTGTTACCTCAGAATTCGGAGGTCACTAGAATTGAACGGCGACCTGTGACACGTCTCGCAGAACGTTGCCGTCAGGTTTTATATACATATTTTTTTGCGGGGGCTAAATAGCATGCTTTGAGCTGCAAAATTAGGACGTTTGAATGATCTACCCGCCTGCCTTTCTGGCTCTGCTCACCGCTACTTGACAAAAGAAAATTTCCGCCTTCTTTTTTTTTTTTTTTTTTTTTTGCTGAGCATTATCACTCTTTTGTAGATGGCAATCAACGAGCATTTTAGTCTTCACTAGAAGCGAAATCTAGACCACAAAGGAGGATAGACAAAGCAATAAAATATTAGAATCATTGAACCGTCACCGATAGCTATGCATTTTTAACATTTTTCTCCTCGTGTTATTATCGCTGACGTTAATTTTATTGTTTCTTTTAATGTTTACAGATTTGCATTTGAAAACTAAAGAGGATGATTCGGGGCCGTCTCTGTAGGTCGGTTCTGTGGAAAGGTAAAAGTTATGCACATAGGAAAGAAAAATGAATGGGTGAATATTCACCTAAATTAATAATCACTTTTTTTTAATAGTTGGTGTCAACCCTCTGAGCCTCGTAATCGTATTAGAGGCTGCATATATTTTAACCATATTGTTTCATATATAATTTCCAGTATCCAAGCCCTGATTTTGTTATATTCGTCCAGGTATGCATGAAATGAATGACACGAGAACCGGACACCAATACTCAGTGGATGTAAAATGCGAAAGCGACTCCCCTGATGACTGATATTCAAAGAGAACAAGATATTGAAAAATTGTCGTGTTGTGCAATGTAGAGCAGTTTCAATGTAGTTGTTTTACTTTTTTAAATGACTAATTGTCTTGCTTGGGCCGCAAAAGCCGGCGTGCTCTCTTATCTATTTTTCATCATACATTGTCTCCCTCGCTCCTGCCTTGACCAGCTACTAAGGGAAAAAATATGCTTAGCTAGATTAGTGGACAGTTGTGGGAATGCAAAATCAAGCAATGACAAAATCGGAGCAATCATAGGAAATTTCGACCTAAAATCCTCTCAAGAGCTTTTAACACGAAATGCGGTAATGGAATCGAAGACAGGGACAAAAGCAACCAATATGAAAAGGAAGGCATTCATAAACAACCCTAATTTAATGTTACGGACATCAACAAGTTTTCTGAGTACTAGAGGAGGAAATACTTGGGAGAAAAGGAATGTATAGCAGAAGAGGAATGCTTAAGGAGGATTTTCTGAAGAGAAGAATAACAAGGAAAATGCTTCTTCTATACTGTTTTGCGAGCTACCAAAGGAAATGCCTAAGTGCGGCCAAGCTGCCCGGTGAACTCGGAGCTCTTTGGTCTGTATTTCTCTCCGCGAGGACGTAAGACTGTGAGTTGAAGGCACACAGATATTTCAAGCTTGATCTCTCTATCCGGAGGTTAAAAGCCCCAGGGGAAACCCGACCGGCCAGGCCCACCAGAAAGGGAGATAGCAGGGAAGCGGCCATAGGCGCAGGTGTGCCTTACTTGGTACGTGACCGTGGCACTGGCGATCGATAAGTCGCGGTAAGGGGAACAGATCGCTTGGCTGCGCGCGCCGGACTGAACGCATGCAATGCGTTTGAAGTCCCTACCCCTCCACGATCGAGTTCTTTGTAAATAAAAATGCAAAGTGCTCCACTGGTCTTTTGGAAAACAAAAGAAACTGACTTATTCATTGAACTTAATATGCACGTAAAACTGCTTTCTTACACCCTCCGCAGGCAAACGAGTATTTGCTTTATAATCCAGTGTTAAAGAAAAGCCTATTGACGACGACACGACAATCTCTGAAAAAAGTATTGGCAGCTACACTATCACTCTAAAAAGCTACCATAATTATTGATCACGCTTAACTGGCGACTCGACGGATGTTGAAACTGACGAGGAGTAACAGAACGAAAGCCAAGCTGGTAATGTATGGGAGGTTCTGGGCAGAAATGAGTGAGAGTGTGAACGAAGGAGAGTGAATGGCTTTCTTTGGTTTTGGTACTGTAAGATCCTCGCGGCTACAGATGGGAGGTTGCAGTACAGCTTGCCACACGCCGACTGAAAGAGCAGGAAAGAACAATTTGTTTTTACGCCAGCACAACCGCTACTGAAATCGATTGTGGTGTCAGCAATAACATTTCTTATAGAACATGCATTGGACGACGGAATATATTGAAATCTTCCCCTGCGCTGTTTTCCGAGCAGCGTTCTTCACCATCCAAAGGAATATTGATGCTGATTTGTGCGTCCATATTCTGTTTTGAGACATAACATCTGCGTTTCCCCCCCGCTATTTGCCTTCCTTTTGGAACGATAAGCTGAACGCTTCATGTTTTCTTGCACTGAAAGTTTCGCATGTGACCCGTGATCGATCAAGAAAGCAGTTCAAAGCAATAGAAAAGAAAGCAACATGGAAGCAAAGAAAATATCCTGAGCAATGTTATATCAATATATTGTAAGAACAATTTGCGCATAGAACGAAATACACACAGGAAAAATAAACACGAAGTAGGCAGAATGAGCACACTCTTTTTGCGCTATTTCTGCCTACCTTGTGTTTACTTTTTCCGTGTGTGTCTTTTTGTGCTCAACTTGGTCCTACAATGGTATGCACCAACTCGCCCAACAAGAAGTTCTAATCAATCTACGTGAGGTATTCTACCAAGTAACTCAATGGACGATGTTTTATCGCTTATTATGACTTTTCCATATATTAAGACGCACACCTTTTTTGACTCATGCGCTGCGGAAATGTTCCCAGAAAATGTCCGCATGAATTGACACTAAAGAACAAAATTTATCTCCACCGGGTATCGAACCACCTCCCTCCGAACTCCAACGGACCACGCTAGCCCCTGCAGACTTCTACGGTTTAATTTCGATCCCCTGGGGATATTTAACGTGCACTGGCATCGAACAACACATAGGCGCCTCTTCGTTTCACCTCCATCGAAACGCTTCCGCCGGCGGTCGGTGTCTAAACCTGGTACTCAAGTACACTAATCGGGGATCTTGACCACTGCACCACCGAGGCGAGACTCGGTAAATGCCTCGTTTATAGTTAATGGCACATAATTGGACATGCTTATGATGTCTTTTCAAATCTCTATAGCAAACAAGCAGGTGGATGCTAAATGCGAAACGATATAGAATAATATCACCCTCTCTACTCTACAAAGAACGGTTCAGTCATAAATTTGAAATGAAATCACGTAGAATCTGTTGCCCTTCCCTGGTACCCAATTCTGCGGGTACCACCCATGAAAAACGTAAAGCTTTCGCATTTAAAAAGTAGCAATGTTTACAACATTCGTCAGCAGTGCGAAATAAAGCCTTTTATCGACACACTATGCTACCTTTGCAAGGAATCTTTGGCGACGCTATTTTCTAGTTACGGCATACTACACCACTTTTTCAAGTCATCTTGAGCACGTCATCAAGATTTAGTTACGGCATACCACGGCACTGTGCAAGCAATAATAGTCATATGACTTATTTGTTGGCAAATTGAATTTGCAGGAAAAACGCAGTACATCTCACATATCTCAAAGTGGGAATAATAGAAGGAAGATCTGGCATAATGGAAGACAGTGGAATAATTTTGACCACATGGGGATCTCTAACGGTAAGCCCAAGCAGCTTTTATAAAATGTGCTTTGGAAGCTCTCGGCATCGTAGTTGTAGTTGTTGGCACCGCGTGTCGGAAATAATCGGGGGCTGCGTGAAAAAAAAAACCCTATCATGGTAATTTGTGGTCCTAGTGATGATTGCTTGGTGTGACAGGTGATGATGAGTTAATTGAACCAGTGTATTTTATTGATTACTTAATAAGGGGTTCAAAGGTGTCAAAATGCTCAGAATGAAAAGGCAATGCTTGACACCAAATAAAAAAATTAGTGTGTAATTTATGAATAAATTAGTTGAACAATTAAAAAGTGTTTCAAAGGTGTCAGATTACTAAGAATGAAAAGCCAATGCTTGCTGATGGTAATTAAGAAAACGATGAGTGTATAATTGATAAATTAATGAATTCAAATAAATAAAATGAAAAATTGAAAATGGGGCTCAAATGTGCCAAAATGCTCAGACTGAAAAGGCAACACTCGATATTGCTAATTAAAAAACTTGGAGCATTAATTTTTCAGGTACACAATTCAAAAAAAGAAAAATTGAAAAGGGTTTCAAAGGTGTCAGGTCTTCCACGATTCCTTACCTTACTCGTTGACATCGGACATGCTTCACTGCACAACTAAATTCCTTTGCGCTTGCGCAGTAGAACGGCTGCGGTGATGCCGAGTTTTTACTGGCGGCTTCTTCCATTCTAGACTTTGTAAGCGGGTTCCGGAAATTACACAACTTCGCTGGATTGTTCCCGTTGCAATGTGCATAAAATTCTAACTTAATGGACATACCCGCGTATGTCTTAAAATGAATAATTACACTTTTTTTTTCCCCAAATTTCATCACCATATTTTTATTAGACGTCCCTTGGCATCGAGTAACACGCTGTTCAGAACGCACTCGCAATGCCAGGATGGTTACTGTGAACTTCTCTCTCCTTTCAAAAACATCCCGCTCTTTCCCAACAAGTTGCAAACCGCGGGGAAAAAAAAATGAAACCGAAAGTGCGACGCCCACGAAATAGTTGAGGAGTTCTCCGCGATACGGTGGTAGAGACCCGAGCACTGCATGCTTAATTCAAGGGCGGCTGCTTGGAATGCAGGCTTCGTACGCGCCCGACAGTACGACTGGAATTAACGCGTCTCGCTTGCGTATAACGGTGCGAATAGGAAAGAGCAAGCAGGGGTGATTATTAATGAGCAGCTGGGAACGCTATCTTCCCACTCGCGAGTAGAACGGTAGAATGGGGAGTGGGGAGTGCAAGCTCTGCTGGATGCTCGGACGCGAGCCTTTCGATTAGCATTCGTCACTGCCCGGCTCTCATTAGACCATCTATACTTCAAGGTATCACACACGCGGACCACATATTACAGGGGGCACTTTGTGCGTATCTTTGGTATTTCTAATTTTGGTGACCTGAGTGCTATTGTAAAAGCGCTCTAAACCACTTGCATGTACAAATAAGCTCGTTATATAATATACCTTAATGGATGAAAGCTGGCACATATTAGAAACAATGCTTCGGTTGCTGTGTTCGTGAAAAAATTTCAGTGAAATGAAGAAAGGACTTCAAATCTGATTATACCCCACATATTTGACATGCGGGCCTGTATCACAACTTATTTTCCCGATATAAACGCTGTACAAGCTACGCTCTGCTCAGTGCTGCGTTATAATTATGGGTCCTCAATGTCCTCAATCACGTGCGCTTCTCATGACAGTGGGTTTGTCCGTATTTAAAGAAACCTAACTGTAGAAGGTCAGTACTGTCTACGTCCCTTCATTTTTTTTTTTTTACATTACGATGTACCAAAATATTCATGGTCACAATAAATATTGACCGAACGTCAACGACAACTACTACAAATGCATCTAAAACTCACAATTCACGAAGCATGCTAAATTCTGTTTTTTTTTTCAATTGGTTCACAGCAAGGGAAAGGCGCAGTATCTGTCACACTCGTTTCTCTGGACACCTGAACCGCGCCGTAAGGAAGGGAGGAGGTTTGGAGAGAAAGTGGAAAGAGAGAAAGAGTAGTCGGTATTGGAGGACTACGGAGTAATTTCGACCACCTGGGTATACCGTGCGCTGACACTGCACAACACACGGACGCCTCTTTGTTTCACCTCCATCGAAACACAGCCGCCGCGGTCGGGATCGAACCCGGGTACTTCGGCACAGTAGTCAGCGCAAGGATATGTACTACATGTGGAGTAGTGAGGACAACAGTAGCACAAAAAAAAAACGAAATAAGCGCGATATTTTTTGTTCATCATTTCCCATCAGTAGCCCCACTTCGTAAACTTCCCTCCAGTTCTCGCAGAAAATTTCTTGAGACTACGGTTTACATCTTGTAACGGAATCTTAATATAGTACTTGAATAGCTTTCCATTCCATCGGAAATACCACAGGGTATTAACTTTACTCATGCTGTAATCACTTAGAGTGAGCGTTTCGAGTAAGTTGATGATTAGGAGAGGTTCACACGAATGAAAGCATTCCTTGGGGCACTGCCAGATTGGACTCTTAAACGACTAGTAGATATTTTGTGTTCGCTTGTGAACCGTGAAGTGTCATCTTGAAGATATCTGGCAGTGTGTTGGTGAATAGTTGGATTTGTATAACTAAACTGATTGATATCGATTGACAGTTATCTATCAAAGTGTTGACTGATAACCGGACTGATGTGCGCACGTCAAATATCATTGGCTTTCGAACAAAAGACACGAGAGGTGTTTGTCATTGACAAAAATATCAAAATATCTGACCGTTAAAGGTTAGGCAGCAATCACGTCTGCTTAGAGGCAGTAATGAGAAAGTATTGAGAGCTCTGGCACGCCGCCTGTGAACTGGCCGGACATTATGCTAGCGAACCATGCCGCACACGGTCAGATGACATATGAATGAGGCGGTTAAATGAAGGATCGGCGCAGATGGAACTTGATGAAGACGACGATGTTCACTGCCCAACGCGAGAGTTCCTATGCTAGGTACGATTTCAACTTTTCTTTTCCTTTTTATTTTTTCCAAATTCTAGTTAAAGATCCATATTTATCTGAATACTCCAGTCATTGAACATAATTATTTACAAACTATAATGCACCCTGGCCAATGTGCCATTTTGTCTCAGGACATCATCATCATCATCGTCTGTTGCAGTGCGAACCCGTGGCTATGTTCCGTTATTTAAGGGCACAAAACCAACAACTTGAACTTGAACTAGACGACGATGTTTACTGCATAGTGCAAGAGTGAGCTGCAGTTTTACGCGAGGCTTGATCGTCTGCGCCGATAGTATAGTGCTCTTATGCCTGAGTCCAGGAACGTTATCTATTCGTCCTGGCACAGGTTCGAAACGGACAAGCGGCTGCATTTCTTCCTCATTGGAATTTCACTAGGACACGCTCTGTCTGAAATTCCTTTACATAAAGTCTTTACACGCCACTCACGATCCAAGGAACGCTTTGGCATTAAATGTGATGACAATTATAACATGGGAATGCGTATGAGTGGTATGCACTGGCGTAATTACGTCTACTTCCTCTATTTTCATCGTCGATATCACCTTCAAAAACTGCTGTGACTTCTCTTCTTGGGCACATCTGATTCTGCCTTAGCCAGCCGATGGGGATTGAAGATGATAGAAAAAGGTTCCCACTCGCAGCTTCATTCATATAGACGGCCGAATCAAAGAACAAAACATTTGGTGCTGAACTCCACAGCTTCCTGCTGAGCCGCTTAGAATGCCGTAACTTATCTGGGCGCTCTTGCGCGAAAAGAGCTAAGAGAGTTTGATAATTTTCGTTGCCGTTCCCTGGTCCTTCTGTGCATTTTTCTTTTCCTTTCAAAACAGACTTGCGGAGTTCGCGCTTCTTTCTTCTATATTTGTTTACCTTAGAACGTGAGAGCAGTAGTAGAGAAAGCGTGCAGGCACTTTATTTCATGTTCGCTGTTGACACTGCTTTGCTAAGAAATGTTTGCGCTATTTCCAGGAACATTTTCCCTGAGCGCTAGCGCTCTACAACAGCTTTAGAAATAATGACAGAAGAGTAAGTTGATGCGCGTTCCTTACAGGAGAGAAGAAAATCGTTGAGAAAAGCAGGTTAGTGTTCAATAAACCATACGTTTTTTGCTTTCCCACATAGATGAAAAAAATTACCTGAGGGTTAAACACCTTTACATTCACTTCGTTCTTACTTGTAACGTAACTTGTAATGTGAGGCGCCTGAATGCATCCGTTACTAACGCTGATGTATGTGAAATCGTACAGCGCCAGCTTTCTTTGCGGAGCTCTTTACACGTGGTTCTAGGCTTAGTCTATGACAGGCCCGACTAAATGTTGTGGATAATATAGTTTCTTAAGATTGCCTAGAAGAAAAGCTGGCGCTACGTTATATGCAAGTTTATTAAACAGTATTTGATCCTATGCGGGGATGCCGGGAATGATAATACTCGTGAATTTTTGTTTGTGTCGGACATGGAAAGTGCGACTATGAGTGCAATGATGAAATATATAATAAAATATTTCAGAAAGATGACTTTTTGATCACGTACGTCTTAAAGACAAATTGCCTGGGTATAAATTGCAATAAACGAGTATAAAAGAGTATAAAAAAATTGAAAGTCAACATTTTGAGTATCACGAGAAGACTTATCAAAAAGATATTTTTAAATGTTTTGTTATCACTTAAATTTCAGTGTTTAGATTTTTTTTTGTTTTTTCTAAAAACTGAAACGTTCTTGTGGCGGGTACTACTATTGCGGGTTCACGCCCTATCCCCTACGATCATCATCATCATCAGCCTGACTATACCAACTGCAGGGCGAAGGCCTCTTTCATATTTCTCCATTTATCCCGGTTCTGTGCTAGCTGCATCCACTTGACCCCTGCGAACTTCTTAACTTCATCCGCCCACCCAACTTTCTGCCGCCCCCTGCTACGCTTTCCTTCCCTTGGAATCTAGTTTGTTACCCTAAGCGACCATCGGTTATCCTCTCTTCGCACATGTCCTGTCCATGCCTATTTCTTCTTCTTGATTTCCACTAGAATGTCAGTAACTTAAGCTATTTTTTTTACCCATTCTGCACGCTTCCTATCTCTTCATGTTACCCCTACCATCACGCCCTATATTTTACGCCAAATAAATGTTTCTTTTTTAATACAGCCAAGTGATATAGACAAATACAGACGAGGGCACGAAAGACATCCCGTGTGTCCTGTCCTGCCTACGTATACATACTTTTAGCTGCTTTGAACAACCATGAGCAAACAGCCAACTAGCCCTCGATTCTACCTAATAAAGATTCAATTGTTGTTCAATGGGCCCTTTCTAACAATGCAACAGATCTGTATTGTTCTTCTTTTGCATTTATCTTTTTGCATTTTGTATTTTTTCTTTGCGTTTAACGCTGTGAAAGCTCTGTAATATATTTCTCATTTCGTGCTTGTGCTTGTGTTGCGCAACGTAGACGTGGAAATGCGTTAAAATCATGTGCATAGTGTTTGGTGTTCTCCATTCATGTAATTGGCCTCTTTATTGTCTTTTCTAGTTACTGCTTTGCATAGCCTTAGGACGTTTGATAAATCTATTGTGTTTAATTTTTTTGACGCAGACGGAGCGAGCTTCAGTACGACGCGTCAAAATAATTACGCCGGACTTTAGCAACTATAGTGAAAGGCGAAATCCTGAGGTCTCCTGTCTAGCGTTCCTGTCATCTGCGATCCCACACTTGAACGCGCGCCAAGGAACGCCACGCGACAGGAGCAATGGCTTACCGTCTACACGCAAACTTCTCAGAGAGTTTGTGACAGATACTGTGCCTTTCCCTCAGAAGTCTCGTCTAGTGTTCCTGCCATCTGCAATGAACGCGCGCCACGGAACGCCACGCGACAGGTGCGATGGTGTATCGTCCAAACGCACACTTTTCAGAGAAAGTGCGACAGATACTGTGCCTTTCCTCCAGAAGACTCTTGTCTAGCGTTCCTGCCATCTGCAATCCCACACATGAACGCGCGCCAAGGAACGCCACGCGACAGGAGAGCTGACGTACCATCCAAACGCACACTTGTCGGAGAAAATGTGACAGATATAGGGCCTTTCCTCCAGAAATCTCATCTTCCCTAACGCTCCTGCCATCTTCAATCCCACACTTTTAACTCGCTCCAAGGAACGCAACGCGACAGCCGTTCCAAATTTCGGTGACAGGCTAGGGGGCTGGGACAGGTAGGTCACCGCCCCTTGCGGCGGAGGCTAGCCTGTCACCGAATTTTTATCTGTTGTAGGCCGTCATTGTACCCGCCACCGCTGCGGTGGTGGACGACGGCTGTTGCTGCGGCGCGCGTCTTTCTTTCCCTATTTCTTTATTTTCTTGTCTATTTTCTCTTCTGTCTGCACGAGGCAGCGGAGGTGGTTCAGCTACAGAGCCAGTAGCAGGCCCGTGCATTTTCTTTTCCTTCTTCCTACAGCCACAACAACAACAGGCTAGCCCCCGCCGCAAGCGGCGTTGACCTACCAGTCCCAGCCCCGTAGGGCCAGGAACAGCCACCTTTCACAGAGCGCGCGTTCAAGTGCGGCATTGTAAATGGCAGGTACGCATCCCACCTTGGCCAATCAGAACGCATCCCGCCTCGATCAACCAGAACGCCTCAAAAGCGGGACACACTTTGCCCACGACAGCATGAGCCATTAAATGCTATCACCTTAATAAAAAGCAGGCACACTCAGACCATCAGATCACCACCTTGTTTCCTTTGTCCTTCGTCGTATTTCCACAAGTTCAGTCAGTATGTAAGCTACAATCCTCTGGCTCGGTAATTTGTCCCCATGCGTTTGTAACAAACACCTGCTAAGGGTATCGGGCAAAGTTTGGCAGTGTAAATGACAAATAAGATACAGCATACAACATAGATGATTGTGTTAATTCTCACAGGCAGAAGGGAAGAGCAAACCGGTTATAATGCCAACCTCGTACATGACTAGTCTCAAAAACAGCGACGTCGCCGCCTACTTACATTAGACAGAGAAACGCTGGAAGATCGTCTAATCGAAGTTCAAATATCAGCAGCGCACCAATTCTCACCGCTGCGGTCAAAGACGGTGCGGCCCAGAATAATATCCCTATGGCCATGACTGTACATATTGAGAACGTTTACCTTCCTATTCCGTAACTAAGCCAAAGCTAATATCAGTGCCTGACTACAAGCTCCAAATGCGTAAATGAAATCATTTCAGTGCTATTTTTTTTCTGATGAAGGTTAAAAGAAAAACACTAGCGCTGCGGCCATTTCAGACTTTATCATCTAACATCAATTTTTGAAGACAAACAGACCGGTGGCCAGCCGCGGTAGCTAAGTGGTTAGGGCACTACACTTGGTTCAACCCCGGTCAGCAGCAGTTGCGTTTCAATAATATCCAAGCACAAAACGCTCGCGTACTGTGATATGTCAGTGCACGTCAAGAAATCCTAGGTGGTAGAAACCACTCGCAAGCCCTTCACTACAGCATCTCTCATATCTCACAATACTTTTCGACGTTAAGCTCCACGCAATGAGGTCATCCTCGCAGGCGAGAGACCTTCCCAGCAGAGCTGCGCTCTCCCGGAAGAGGAGAATGTTGGCCGCTGGAAATAATACAACGCACGCTAGTCAATGATAGCGTTGGATTTTTATTTCTTCCATGCGTGCTACCATTTTTCACCCAGTCCCATCATGAGGTCGATGCGGCTGTGTGAGAAGGGTGGGATACTACAATGTTTTCCTGAACTTACTTTGCAGACGGTGTTCACTTCCTCTGGCCCAAGACCTTATCAATTTATGTTCATAACGATTAATTATGTTCTGCCAGTGCGGCAGACACAATCCCTTTCGAAGAGAAGTGCGATCATGCCTGCCTGGTAGACTCTACAAAGTTCGAACTGCCTGCTGTTTTGTAAGCGCTTTATCTGAAAATTGGCAGGCATTAACAATAGAACGGAAGGACGCCATTATGAACTTAAAGCGGCGGTCGCCAAGTTTTTTATTTATCTTTTTTTTTTCGGGCGGCTGGGTAGCGCATGACCTCCTTGAAGGAGAGGTTTATTCCGATATGAACTTTGTAAAAGAACACGATCAGCACGTGTTGCTCTTCCTAATTTTTAGCGCCCCAAATACTTGGGAGGAGCCTCATCATATAATTTATGCTTGTGTCCTCCAACGGTCTCTCTTTTCAGCTCTGGTAATTTTTGACGTCCAGGAAAAAATAGGGATGATAAAAGACTTTCGGCGCGAGAGTGTATATTTTGGCGATACTGCATGAAATGCAGCCTCGCGAACGGCTGCCTTTACCCAAAATTTATGTATGTATGCTAGCCAGAAGTGTGTATGGACTCCTGCGTATGTTCTTTTTAACAGCGCTGTTGACCACTTCATTCCGGGTTAGATGAAAGCAGCACTGTGGTGAGTTGCTGCCGTAGATAGACTGGTGCAGAAAGGCTTCTGAGCCTCGCATAAGCAAGCATTATCAACTACGGCTTATATGTATGTCAACACATATATGCGCATATATATGTACAAAACCTTTCAAGTAAGCTACGCTTAGAATCTATAAGCAGCTTTAAGGTTTACATGCAGTTGTTATAACTTAATCGCGAGTGGAAAGAATTATGCGTGCCAGGCAATTAAACAAGTTACAGTTTAGAAACTGGCACCACCATTGACGTAGAAAAACAGCACTGTTGTCGTGAATATAGATGCATCTTAAAACTAATTTAAACGCAATATTTTATGCCACATGTTCAAGATGGCTCCATACTGAAGCATCCTTTCAACTGGCCAAGTCAGTATCCTCGGCACTGTGCAGTGATGCCCGAAACAAAATGAAGTTATTCAAAACTCCAACTTTCCGCTTTCTACCGTGACTATAGAGAGTTCGCCATTATTCTGGTCGTTTTACACATAGACGTAATTTCACGCTGAAGACGCGTCACCAGCTGAGCGTCAAGAAATAATAGGCCTGCCTTTCTCCTTGCCCTCGGATGGCATTAGAGACCAGCAGTGTGTGTGGCTGTACCGTCATGCGTATGCCGTTTGCGAAAATCCTCTGAAAATATTATTGGTGACATAACGGGTAGAAGATGCGTGCAATAACATTTTCTCTTTTTCTTGCAAGCACCTCTTTTATTCTGCTGAGAACAAAATGCGTGGTGTTATTGCTGTTCTTGTGTCTTCGTCATTTGGTTCGTTCGCTAAAATGTTTTGAAGAACTTAAGTTCATCACATGGTGCCTGAGAGTGAGTAAATGTTCGTCATTTACACATTTACTTCGTAATAATTGTTTTGTCCGTATTTGTACCATGCCGTGCTTCTTTCGCATCCAGAAATATCGCGTCGGAGATTTGCTTCCGGATAATCAAAAGAGCTCACCTCGAGTAACGGGCTCGACTAATGGGCTGGGCTTGCGGAGTGCGGCGGTTGCTAAAATGCTACTGTCGGCTGCGCCAGTAAAGGTCAGGTTCTATGTGTTGAGTTCTTCAGCACCTCTCAAAGTACTTGTCGATTTAGCAGGCGACATGAAGTTCACACATAGAGTGAGACAAAGGATGACGAACTTGACGTAAAAGAAGAAACTTAACTTTATGTAACAAGAATACGATTTACAAAAAAAGTTATTTACAAAACACATATACTACAAGAGAGGCTGACTGAAAACTAAGCGGAGCTCCACCAGCTGGCACGGTAACTGCAACATGAACTCATAGCGGTCTTTACGACTTCTTCTAAGCCGGGGCCTGCCGCTACCGCTATTGTAGCTTCGTCGAGGACCAGAACCGCAGATGGCCGTGCGGCGCGCTGTAATTAACCGGCGCCGAATCTTCGAGATGCGGAGGAGGGCGCAAACAGCGAAGCGCTGCCAAAGCTATGCTCTCCTAATCTGGCTTGCTAGAGAGGTCCGGAAATTTCTGGAAGCCATGGTCAGCACGCGTGGACTTCTCAATGACGCGAAGTGAGGAGGGCCATGTCCGCGCGGTTGGATGGACGCGTGAGTAAGCGTGCCTTTTCGCCAATGTCGACGGGGGCGAGCAGGCGCAGTGCGGTGGCCGGGATTGCGCAATCGGCCGCGCTTCATTCGGGAAGCCGCTAGGGTCTTTCCATCTGTGCCGCTTTCTCGGGCGGCCGTGCCAATATATTAAAAAAAAAATGGACCACCGTGGCCTTACAGGCACCCTGTGCTAATCTCGCGATCAAATTCATAGCTTGCATTGGTGTGTATATGCACAGTCACAGCTTTCGAAATAGGTCACAGCCATCTTTAGTGCTCAAGTAATGCATGTCGATGAATTTCTAGAATGGATCGTTTCTTTCTTTTTGCATATTTTATTTATTGAGTATAGATTTTAGGCCAAATCGAATTCTGGACATTGAATCATTATTTAAGCTGCGATTGTCAGAGGTTGCCTTTTCAGATTTTAAAAGCAATCCAGCACTATTCATATTCAAATATACAAAACATGAGCCACATTACGAATTTAGGAAAACTATTTTTATCAAGAACAACTGCCGGACGAATTATGGTAGACAATTATTCAGTTGGCAAATTCCTAACCTCCAGAACCTCTATCCTGACCTGATTGATATCATGAAAACCTGTTCCTCTCTGCCTGCCTTCCGGAAACAGGCAAAGATTTTCTTCTTTAGTCATTTTCTTCAGTGAATGCCACGTGAATAAGTTTAAACCAGCTGGTGTGTGTAAGCAATGCAATGTTCGCATATTATACACTGTTTGGAAGATCAAGTTCTTCTGGAATGTCTTTCTTTTCGCTCTGTCAAATTAACGTATCTGTTTGTATTATTTTTTTGAAACAAATGTGTTTTTTTTTTTGTCAAGCAAACCTATCTGTGGGTATTGTTTGTTTTGTAACAAAGGTGTTTTTTTTTTCCTATGTATATATTGCAACATGAAATCGTTTGCTGTGTTCTTGCTATGCTCCAAACTTGCTGTGTTCTTGCTGTGTTCCAAACTCTGTCTGCATGAATGCAGGGTGTCTAGGGCCCAGTCAGGTGACCACGCGTGTCACCTTTAGCCCTCTTCACCCAGACAGTTTTGTCTAAATCAAAATAAACTCACACTTAAACTCAAACTCAAGATATCAACTCCTCATAGTGTTTTTATTCTTTTTTTATCATATCCAAAACTTTCACAAATATAGCCCACGTTGATGAACTCAACGGTGCTATTGCTAAGAGAGCAGTTGTTTTCATATTGTTCCATCTATTTGTTGTTGTTTTCTCGAAACACTGTGTAGAAAATACATTGCGCATTCATTTTCGCTGTGCCTTTGCAAACCAACTTTCCATGTTTTAAATACCCCATCAGGTTTTCTTCGTCTTTTGTTGCTCATTAGCATTGATGGCACTCAAATTCATTGAAGTATTTTCCACGCTGAAATTAATCATGACAGCGCAAAACGCCATTTAGTCGTACTTCAGCAAGTCAAACGTTACTTTGAAATTTACGTACAAAAGTCATAAATCTGACGGGGAAGAAACATCTATAATCCACGCAGCGGGATTTCGACATTTCCCAACAGCAGAACGAGCAAAGTACGAAACTGTGATGGCAGCGATTTCTCTTTTTGTCGGAGCTTCTGCAACAAAACTGAACAGAGGTTGTTTGTGTACCTTTGGTAATCCATGCCTCTTGATCCGAAACAGTCTTCGAACAGGGCGAATTTATTTCTTCTATTCCATGACATGCGACGGAGGAAGTGGCCAGGTGAGAAAAAGCAGAGTAACAAACACAAAATTGTTTTCAAGCGCGAATTCTTTACCCTGTAAAATATAGAGAGAATAACTTTAGATAGCCATAAGAGGAGAAAATCACACTCCAAGAAAGAAAGGTTACTTTGTGATGATATTATTTGTGCACACCGGTTTCTGACTGCTTCTACCACAAGTAGTTTCCCTGTGTGCTTATAGTGGACATCTGTGAAAGACACGTCATAAACCAGATAGGTCAGTTGGTGAAAAACGAAATGAACTGCGATGCCCCAAGAGTCATGGTTATCCTAATGAGCAAGAACACCAAATGCTAAAATTTGCCTTCTCAGCAGGCTATTGCAAAGTACAGCCGATTCTGGAGTGAAACTGGAATATATAAATTAGGGAAGTCTGAAATGCATCAACCAATGCTGAGCGCCAAGTCAGTGGTAGTGCTGTGAGGTCATTGAAGAACCTCAAATAATCACATATATAGCAGGTGTAACCTCGCTTTCGCTGGACAGGTGATTGACGGCGGGTTGAGTAAAGAGACGAGATGGCGTGGTCAAGTTTGAAAAACGTGCAAATGCGGGCAGGTCCTTTTGAATGAGTATCAAGCACATCAGACCCTTGCACCCTCAGTTTGAAACCTCGCCGCCTCGTAAAACAACGAGTCTACCTCTGGAAGGTGGTATTGGAGGGCGCACATCCTTGACCACAAGGCTATGGTTGTCCCATTGAGCACGCAACCTTCGCCTGAAAGAACTGTTGACTGCTAGAGGAGATCCCATGTGGGGTAGGCCATCTAAAATCAATTTCCATCAGACAATAAATTATCTAAAAAGGAGCAACAATACCTGTCATTGATTTACAGAGGCGAGAATAAGATCAGGCATTATGCTATTGAAAACTTACGCTCTAGCTTATTGCCACATAATTAGATTGATCATATGTGGTTCTGCTTGTATGTTTTGTCTCCATCGAAATACAACAGCCGTGGGCTAAAGTTTGCTAAAGTTTGAAGCCTTTCAAATATTGTCTATGATATCTATAAATCATGTTAGGGACCTAAAATACAAATATCATTATGGAGTTGGCGAAGTGTCTTGCATTATTCATTTTCAAACTGAGGGTGCAAGGGTCCAGTGGCTCTTCCTTGAATAAATTTGATATAAAAAATAGCGTCATAAACAGCAAATTTGAATTTGTACTCTCTAAAGTATTTTCGTGAACTGCTATATTTTTGCAGATCGCAACCGCGTACTTTAGTAATCAAATACCGATCCCGTAAAATTGTTTCGTCCGAAAAATTGAGGCCAGTTTACAGTTTTTTTTTTACCTCAGCTACTAAGAATAGCCGTACTAAGTACTAGGGGATCTCCATCGGTAATTTTACTCGAACAGTAAGTTTTGTACCGTCACATAATCAAAACGTTACTCGATGGACTCGAAAAAGAAAGGAGTTTGTGCATCCACCAGAAAGCTGTACTAACGAGAATGACGCCATTGTTCGTCTGCTTCTTTATCTTGCTTAATAAGCAGTGGCTGACTTGTTAGTTCATCAAAAAGGGGTCTACAGAGCAGTACAGTAACACGCTCAGAAAAGGCAGGCGAAGCCACAAAGGCACATGTACTTTCGTCTGTCTTTCTTGGGCGTACTACTACTGCACTGTATTTCTCTCTGTAGCCATTGATCATTGAGCGTTGCAGTATCATGCCGCGTTTTGAAGAACTGCCCATAACTTGGATGTAATAATCCCTGGTAAATGACTGCGGCCACGCACGCACCGATTATCAAGCTCCCTGTTCTAGCGAAATGGGGGCAGCGCAAAAAGAAGAGATTAAATCTATTATTCGCCTCGTTAGTCTAATTTGGTTGCAGTATTCCTTTCTCTTATAACCTTCTACAACTTTTTTTCTTTAGGCTTGCAGCAATTTGTTGACTTCAGCTTGCCCGAACATATCGCCGAGTCTAATGGACCACCAGAGGTGATCATAGTTCATAAATGTGAATTCGGTGCTTAATTTTGCATTTTTTATTTATGCATTCTTTTATTCGCCAATTTATCATAAAATGATGAGCTTTCAAGACAGCTGAGTATCTCACATATTGATATTTGTCACAAGAAAGCGGCACGCCAATAAGTTAATGAACTATTACTTGAAATCGCTGCCTTTCACTATAGGTATTGCTTTCATTCTTCAATAACATTGATTGCATCGATGTGCATAATTAAATGATAAAAAATACCGTCGAGGAAGATTGAGTATAATAATGATCGTGTTGCACGTTAAGTGTTGTAAAAGAAAAAAAAATACAATTTTCAAGCTATTCTAGCTAAATGATCATAAAATGATATCTTCTCATTATAAGCAACCACCTTTTCCGCTAACACTAACCGTAACTCTAAAATACAGGACTCCTGCCCGCATCTGGGTTGAGACATCCTTCCGCGATGAAGTTTCTCTCGTGCTTTCAGTCTAGCATACTGTTGCTAGTCAAAGGAATAGACGTAGACAACGCATCGACCCTTGCAAGCACACTATTACAATGCTCCAGGGAAATGGTCTCATTAGCTGTCAGTAAACGTTTGTTACATTTTTGTCGTTTCCACAAAATATATTCGGTGAGGGCGACGTATTATAACCAGGCATAACTAGGTACAACCATTGGGTGAACGAGTCGTATATTGTGAACTCGACTGCATAAACAGTGAAAGAAATGGAAACTTACAGCAAATCAATATTTCGAGTACAGGCACGGCGCTGCAATTGACCATGTAGCTAAGAAAAACATCCGCGGCAGTCAATCTCGGTGCATATTGCTTCATAAATAAAGTTATAAGGCTTTGCTGTTCAACAAGAAATACAAAGCTTCGGAGCAGTATTTCCGTTTGCTCTTTCTATTGTCCATGCATGAATAAAAACATACTGCTAGCGTTGATTGCGGCTCCTTGAAAAGAACGCAAAGTTCCCATTCTGATAACAGTATATTTCTTAATTATCAAGATACAGATGAGCGACAAGGTTAATAAACATGCACTTGCCTACATGAGAATTTATGTACACTGCTCATAACAATGGCGAGGTTGAAAATAGTTGTCGAAATAGAGAAAACCACTTAAGAAATAAAAATCGTCTACGTGAACTGTCACTTCCCGGCATTTCATCGCAAATCTACGGAGGACAAATGAACCTTAATAGCTGCACATATTGATCCCCTTGTCCTAGTTAATAGAATAGAGCGCGTGACCTTTGTGGAAAACGATATTTGTTCATGGGTTATTACCCTCTCTCTGAGTCCAGGCTACTAATCAGCAGCAGGCGGCGGGTGGGGCTTTTCCATACGTCAAAACACACGAGTGTTTGATCAAGCACTGGATGAGTGCCAGGATAAAAATGCCACACCCCTTGCCCTGCGATGTTGCCCTCATCAAGACGATGTCAGGCCCGTTTTCTAGCCATGTACAATATTTAGGTGCCGCCGCAATCAAATAAAGTGGACCAAAATGGGTGATTCGCAATTAGACCAACCAAACCAGTGAAACGTCATGTTCATTAAAAAAATACAAAACTTTCTAAAAATTGAATCGCGTTTACGCAGCAATACCAGAAAGTAGAACAATGATGCAACTAGGTATTATTTTCGAACGTTCATTATCCCAGAAAACACTCTGTAAGTGCACAGTTAAATTGAGGCGTGATCATACGAGCTTCTTTGATTAAGCTGCGACGGCAAGGGCTTTTGCACTTTGCTTCGCATTGGCTTCCTTCTTACATTTGGATTTAATTTAGGCATCGCTCTTTTTTCTGCCCCTCGTTGTGGTGAAATGGTTACTACGCCCGACTACTGCGCCCAAGGATGCGGGATTGAATCCTGGCCGTGGCAGCTGCTGTTCGGTGGAGGCGAAAAGCAAGGCGCCTGTGTGCTGTACGTTGCCAGTACATGTTAAAGAACTCCAGGTGGTTGTAATTTCTGTAGCCCTCCTCTACGGCGTCCCTCACATATCCTCAGTCACTTTGGGACGTTAACCCCTATAAACCAAATAAAACTTGTGCTCCTGGGGGCTTCTGGTAGGCTGATTGAGTGGTGGCCTCCTAGAGGTTGAAGATGAATAGATTGTGGAATTGCGTAGGAGGGACGGTTGGTGGACTGCTCTCATGGCTTTCTTGTCAATCGAGGCTTCTAGGAGGAAGTGGCGCTGAGGTGAAGCTTTCACTCTGGTGGGCGAAGGTTCCTGGAAGCATAGCGGTGCGTGTTGGCTCATGAGCGTCGGAGTTCTCTTATGGGTCTCTGTTTGGTGGGGATGAATTCATTGGTGCTGAGTCGTCTGGCGAATGAACGAAGATGTGTGGTGAGTGGTGGACGCTTTGCATGGGTTTCTGCGTGATAATAAATTATTATTTCTAATTTTTTATTCAATAGTTACAGCGCATTGCCCGAAAGGGTTACAGCAGAGGGGTTGCAGATTGGCAAAAACACGTCTTTCAGCCCGGTTCTATAGTTGCGCAGTTTTAAACAATATCCATTCGCAAACAAGGTCCTTCCTGGCAAGGTATTCTAGAATTTTACAGGAATCGTCGCGTTGTTTAGAAAAGTAAGTGTTAATCAATCTCGTTTACCTAATTATTATTTAACATAAATAAAAATAATCCCGAACTTTCTCTCGAAATATTGGGTAAAAGAAATTTACTGTCTTTCTGCGACAGGCAAGATTTGCCCACTGAATGTATCAATAATGATTGCTTGAAGGTTCCATATAGCAGATATATTATATTATGATAGTTTTTTCAAAAGAAGCAGTTTTGTTGAGGCTAGTCGGTAAACATCGTAGACATTGAGAATACATGTAAAATGCGCAAGTATTTAAACGTGAAGGTTCCACAGAACTGAAACGGGACATACGAAAAAAGCTAAATTACGTTTTGCAGCGTGTCCTGCCAGCGGATACGCATGCGTACAACCTGGGAGCATATGAGACACGAGGATCATCATTGTCCCACCTTTGGTGTTGGCGTCGTCAGCAGCCTTTTCTGCATATTGGTTCTCCGTTCTACTTTTGATGCACCTGTACATTTCCTGTAAAACAACTCATTATTTATGTGATACTGAACTTGAACGTAATCTTTTTTTGTTCTGTAAAACAACGTAGGCACATATTTGCATATGACAATATATATTTTATTTTGCACACCAAGAATCGAAAGCGTTAAGTTAGTTTTGAGTTCAACGGCATCACTGTCTAAGTTAATCTTTTCATAAAAAATGCAATTGTCGTTATGGGTGAACAGATTTTCACTGGAATAAATATCGAGGGAGACCTTATTTATGTAAGCAACAAGCGAAAAGGGAGGAAGGTAAGAAAAGCAAAGAAAAGACCGAAACAAATGGCTTCGAACTACCGCGTTTGGCGTTCAAAAAGACAGGACTAATACACTGCGCCACATAAGCATCGAGAAGTAAACCGTTTAATTCCCCTCTCTTTTGTTTTCATAACAGTGCTCCAGCTTGCATGCCGATAGTTGTCGCTGCTCAACCGGAAGTTGTTGCAATCACCCTCTAATTGATGTTTACAAAATTTCTCCCATTGGCTTCTAGACGGCGTTGCAAAAACGAAACCAAAGCCGAGCATGATGGAAACCGCCAGCACACCATTTGAAAAGGGACGCTCTTATAGCCAATCCAATCCATCCACCCTCCCACTGTGCAAAGTGTACCGTTTACAGACCGATTGCATGCTCCTGGCTCACGCTGTTGACGAAGAAGCCAGGTTTTCTAGGTCGTTAAAAGCTGAGCTAAAATTTTGTGTTACCGTGTGGTTCTATTTCGTTCAGCCATAAATGTTCGCCAAATTGGCAAAAAAAAAAATTACGTGACCTTAAAGTAAACGATCCATAGGTAACACCTGCCTGCGCTTAACGCGCTAGCCTCGCAGGAAGAGGCCTAATTACCGTCGAGTTCAGGTGCTCCTTCAAGCTCGAATTACCCTAACTGGAGTTTTAATATTTTAGCCCTTTCTACTTGACCTCGTTATGGTGCTCATTGGAGACAAAACGAGCGCACAGCAGCTGCACAAAGCAATGTGCCAAGAAAAGTAGAGACTATGCTATCGCTCACATTGTGCGAGAACAGGGACTGAAAAAAGAAATGCAGAATTCAAAAACACTGTACAATGTTTTTGAATAACCTATGCGTGCAATAAACGCAAAAGCTTCAACTTTGGGTCGCTGACCGTTAGCGGGGCTTCTCCTGCTCAGTCGTATTATTTCACCATATCTTTGTGGCTTCTTTTTTATGTGCGCTTTCAATGTTCCTAGATGTTGAAAAATTCGCTACTTTACTTTCTCTCGCAATAATTATTGGCGCGGACCAAAAACAACAAAACGTTATTTCTGCTTTCAACTGTTTTTTTTTTTCATACCCTAAGCATGTTGTTAATACTTTGGAGAGTGACAATAACTCATAAATGACACATGAGAAGGATCGCAAATCGCGCAGGCACTCTCGCAATAACCAGAAAACAACAATGAAAAAAAAAAAAAAAGAAAGATCTGACACTTATTTATGCCCATTATCTCGTTGACGAAATTGGTCCAGTTTTCGTCTCTATGGACGTACACGTTGTCTTCACTGTCATCTAAATACATTTTAGGCGGTTAAAATATACAAGCATGTCATTAGTGGCATTTCGTTCTGCATTATTGTGCAATAAGTTATTTACCTTCTTCTGAAAGATTGTGCAAGCGTTTATTTTGAGGTCTGTCGTGCTAGAGTAGCCAAAGAAACGGCTACATATTATTTCTATTGAATTCAGGAGTTATTATTGGCGCGAATGACGGTTAAGAGGAGATATGGCACTCTAAAAGGGGCGGGAAGGAAGAAATGCCATGAATTGATTAGCGCCAACTAGCTCTGCTCTTTGTGCTGCAGCTGTTTTCAACAAGCAGCGAAGTAACCAAAAAAGGGGCCTACCATAAAGAGAATAGTAGTAGGGGTCTTCAAAGTTTTGCGGCTGGCACCATCTTTCTAGAATCAGTGTAAATGTATAAAGACATTTGCCCTGCAAGGACAGCTGTTACCCGCATTGAAAAACTGTTGGATATAGCAAAAATGAACTCCGAAGAGACACCTAAGGCTGTTTCCGTGTCAGAATGCTAATGAAATATAATACAGTATATTGTGTAACCTTTAAAGTGCAAAGTGATGTTACGTTGCATACTGAGCGTGGTTCACGACTCATGACAATCACTGTGAGTCATGACTGTGCGTGCGGTTTGCACAAATTATGCACATTGCAGTATGTTACTTTGTAAAGTGGTCAGTGATTATACGACTAAAAAATCAGTGTCCTATCTTGTTCCCTATCAAATACCACGGGACATGCATGCTCGTTAAGAGGACTGTGCTGCATGATGTGCAAGTCGGCAGCAACGACATTAATATAAATCTGATTTTGTTTGGTTTGTGGGGTTTAACGTCCCAAAGCGACTCAGGCTATGAGAGACGCCGTAAAGGAGGACTCCGGAAGTTTCGACTACCTGGGGTTCTTTAACGTGCACTGACATCACACACCACACGGGCGCCTTGCTTTTCGCTCCGGCGAAAAGCGGCCGCCGAGGCCGAGATTCGATCCCGCATGCTTGGGAACAGTAGTCGAGGGCGTAACCACTGCGCCACCCCGGCGGAGATAAGAATAAATATCCGCTGTAACTAAGCCATGCGCAAGTGTCTGGATCGCCTACGATAAGCGTTCAGGCTCGGGATCCAAGGGACCCATTGGGTTCAATTCTCATCTCGAATGTGCTGTACAAGGTGGTAGCTCGTGGAAATTCGACCATGCCACGTGGTCTCGTGGCTTCACGCAGATCCCTGACCAGTCAGCGGCCTCCCATGCCCCCTGCAAACTGCAAGAGTCATGCGCATGATTGTTGTGACATGAACAACGCCGCAATCGGAAGCTTTTCTGCTGATGACGCATTATAAAGGAAGGCGGTAAAGTTGCGAACCTCTCTTGGAGACAACGGGATATTAAACAGGGCTCAGCCCAATTTGCTGGGGCCGCCTGCCGGCAGCCCTCGATCCTAGCTTCCTCATATTCGTAAAAGAGGGCACTAGCGTCGGTGACACCGTGAGCGCCGAGGCGGCGGTGGTGAGACCACGCTCTCACTCAACGTTGGCGGTTTTCAGTGATCGGGCGTGCTCCTCGCGGGCGCGTAAATTGATGCATTTCCACACTCCGCTCGAAGTGGTAACTCATACAGAGCAGCGGCGAAAGGAATAAACACCTGCGCCCGTGTCAATGGAGGAAAAGTGCCGGACATGGAGTTGCGTGTCGGAAGCATTGCATGCACCACGAGTGACCAACGGGGACGACGACAACGCCGCTGGATGGCCGTATTCTTCCTATTGGTTGCTGCACTGTCAGGTGGGGCAACCGCGGCACATTCGTTGGTGCGGTCACGCGCGGTCGTTAGAGGAGGGTCACGCCCCTGGTTGGAGATACAGTGCGGGTGGTGCGCGACAGTGCGTGCAGCGTTGTGCAACTCTTATAGCAAGGGGTTGTGCGCTAGTTCTGTGAACGCTAGACGATCCACCCGTTGGGTAGCGAACTCGGAAACGGCGCGTGGGCTGTCACCCTCAGGGTGGCTTTATGTGCTCCATAAATCAAACGATGGAAAGTTGCAAAGGTTTATTTTTCTTTCACCATTATAGGAATAGCATAAGAGATGTTTGCTTTAGCTTTTTTAAACCTCCATCCTAATGTTGCTCGGAATGCGTGCCGAGAATTTTGTCTTATGTCGACCTCCCCATTGCCTAATAATGTGACATTTAATGATGCCTCTTGTGGTCCAATGACAAATAAGCTTTAATGCATTTAGCCCCTTTTGAAGAGACTGTTTGCGGCAATTCAGCGATTAACAAAGAATTTCTAGCAGGGTGTGCCTGGCATTGCAGCCACGGACACAATTGGAAATGGCGTTGTTCAAGAACTACGGGAGTTTCTATTCACCTAGCGATGCATATACTTTCCTGGTCTTTCATCATGTAATTATTTTAGCTTTCTGTTCGTTTCAAAACAGGGAAGTGTTTTTTATCATTGCAACAAAGATGACTTTTGCTGTTATCATTGAATTCGCATTTTAGTGGCACTTAAATCGAGTTTTTACGCAACTGCAAATTCTTATTTCACGCTGTAACCGGCTAAATGAAGGTTAAAAAACAAGAAACCCAGTTTTTTCGTCTGTTAAAGTTAGCTTTCTCTTTAAATAATTAGTTGTAATTGGTGGCTTAAAAGCAGAAAAGTGACGCAATGTTATTAATGTAAAAATAAAAATTCAATAAATAGAATGATGGTATAGTTAACCAATATAAATCAAAAATTAAGATATAGGGGGGAACATGAGCATGATAGCAAGTGCTACCACCCCGTTTCAAATGGGACGCTCCTATATTCCATCCATCCATCAATAGTATATATCACAGAATAAAGCCACAAATTAAGAGAAGCAAATTGACGTATACCCTAGTTTTTAAGCAGTCTTCGCAATTCATTGCCAGAATAACACGTGCCATACCATTGATTCTCACCATCTCTGATAATGCTATTCAGCTGTAACATTGGGGTAACTCAAACACGCTCATAATAAAAAGAATGCGAACGATCTTAGGTGAAGAACGCTGTATAGAAGGCTATTTATGATATCGGAGCCGCAAGCATTTCTCCCTCCATCGAAGCGGAATTTCGTACCGTACCTCAGCACTACAGCATACCACTACCACGAACAATCAATGCTACCATGTATCTCATCCAACTACCGAAATACTTACGTAAGGGATAAAAACGACGAGCGGATATTATCTTAATCTGCAAGACACTAAGACAACCTACATAATTGCCAATACAGTCAGTAATGTGTTCGCGGAAGCTTTTTCGGAAGCTTTAACTCCGCACTAATCCAAGCCGATTGCAAGCTGTTTGTTTACAGGGAAGTACCGACAAAAATGTACCCAATATATAGAAGAAATGAATAGCCTATTTTCAGTGACGTATTCTGATTATTCATGAGATGCGGAGTGCAATAATTCACACTTTTGCTTGCGCGCATTCATTTCTTGCGCATAGTGGGTAAACGCCAGTGCTATATTTATGGGACAGAAACATGCGAGCCAAATGATGGGTTTTGAAATAAATTAGCAGCAGCAGAGCTTGGTGAAGAAACAAAAGGAGAGGGGTATGCATAACATACAGATAGCAAAAACCCCATATTAGTAATAAAAATGAAGTAATGGTATAATAGCGGGAATCAAAAACAAAACATTGACGTGGGCGGAGCGTAACAGCACGAACAAATAAAAGACGACATTAAGTGCAATAACAGAGTGAACCTAAAAAAAAAGTAAAAGAAAACAGAGCAAGGTGAAGGAGTCGATGGTTATCAAACGCCAAGTGAAAATATGAGTATTTGCTGGGGCAGGATGCTGGAGGGTGCCGTTGCGGGACGAGAATAATGCGGGTGATAAGGATGGTTGTAACAAAGGTAGTGAATATAACAATGCGCAGGCGTGCTGGGTGTGGTGGTCACCGAGGTCCGCCTGCTGTCGGACAGCAACAAGACGCAGTACGTGCTGCAGGGGGAAGGGGCCACTCTGCTCTGTTTCTTCACGCTGTCGTCCGACGAGGACCTGCGCCGTGTGCTGTGGTTCAAGGACGGCGCCGAGGTGTACGTTTGGCGCAAGGGACGTCGGCCGCTGGCTCGAAACCTGTTCGACAAGCGCGTCGATCTGAGCAACCGATCTCCTTCCTCCATCTCCATACTCAGTGCCCACATGGCCATGCAGGGAAACTACACGTGCAGGGTGGAGACCGACGCTGGGGCCTCCGAAAACGACTTCTTCCTGGTGGTCATCGTCGGTGGGTGAATGCTCTTCGCTCCGTAACTCAGTGTTCGCCTCGGATTACGCGAAAACATTGTGAAAGGAAACGCCAGGACTGTGCACTGAAAAGGAACAAACTTTTCTACTGCCACGAAGCATATTTTTGAGCTTTGGACGTTCGGAGCAGCAATTTAGTGATGGCAAACTGCGTTCTGGGAATGAGAGGAACATACCAAGAAGCACTATGGAAAGAAAGAAGGGGGGGGGGGGGGGGGGGGGGGGGGGGGCATACGGATTGACAATTGTGATTTCCTACTATCCTCTCCGAGAGAGTACTTTCAGTGATGGCTAATCAGTTATTCCACCTTGTCCGATGCACTCCCGTTGATCTGCCACATATTCGGCACAGGTTTGATGGGCGCGTTTTCATAATGACTGCGTGCACAAGAGACAGGCAATAAAGGAGAATTGAGGCCATGAATCGATTGTGTGCCCTCTTGCCTTCGTTCTGTGCGCTACTCTTGTTTTTAGATATATTAAACATCGAACGGCACGTCCACATTACCGTAATGATCTCTTCAGTCTATTGTTGCGGCAGAAATCTCCGAAATGCTTTACGTTTGCATATATTCCTTGTGCAGTGGAGAGTTCATGGGATCTAAAATTTATGGGGTACACTTAAGCTCCACCTTTAAGGGTATGATGACGCGATAGTGTAGGACTACATATAAAGTCCCGCTTTAACCAAGCCGTATCAACGTGCCTGCATGGCCTAGATGAAACGTGAATGCATAGGTCCTGGCCAGCTTATTCTGACACCACCTTCATATGAGAAGAGTGGACATAGTTGGCAGCTTCTGCCAAAGGTAACGTCAGGCAACCTTATGTCCAATCAGTGCGCGTCATGCCAGCTGCCAGCTACTGCTTTCAGTGCCATGCTCGTGATTGTTCGCTCACAAAGACAGCGTGCAAAAAGGCACCTAGTTACACCCAGCTGACACGCTACTGAAATCTCATATCTGAACAGATACTACACAAAACGAAAAGTCACAACTGAAGACGAATGAATCCACATAAAAATCATCCTTGAAAACAGTAAAGGCAAGAGTGCCGCCTCCTGTGTTCAGCAGGGCTCCCCATAAATATCAGGTGTCATTAAATGGTGCCGTGTCTGTTTTGTTTGCAACCTCCGCTCGCTCTCCGGCCTGCCTGATTATGTTCAAGATGACGCCAATTGTGGTGATCGATATATACCGATCGATCAGCCAGCTATGGCGTGCATCAGAACAGAAAACCGGTTCTTTTAGACGCAATTCCTACACTAATCCCAACACTCGCAGCTCAACCATTCCAGTTTTATGTTGATCAAGGTGCACTAACAGTGTCCTCGCTTCGTGATTTACACACGCTCCTATGTAGAGGCTTTACACAAGCTTTCTCTGTATCACCTCCGCTCTCCCTGCTCACGTGACTTTACGCACGAAATATTCAACTCTTCACTGTCGACATTATCTGCGAAACTGAATGCCCTAGTGAGCTGCTATCTAGGCGGTGGGCGCGTGCTACAGCCGCGCTTGAGCAGTGCCGTCGCTCCAGTCCATCCTACTCTATGGAAGAGCTCCTATACAGCTTTTTAGTCGGGAAATAAACGTGATCGAGATAACACGGGTATATTGATAACAAAGGTAGCTATAGAGACCACACTTTATGTTTTAAAGCATAGGTTAACATATCGATTGTAGCAGTGGTTTAAAGGTACTTGTGGTGAGCGTGTCAAAAAGGCAAACAGTTTTCAGCATCTGTATTATATTTATAAAATGGTGTCGACTGCATTATTTGCGCATTAAATTCCGGTGCCGTTTGCTTCTTTCACTATCTACATTAAGCCAGTGTAACGCCGGTGACAATACAACATGCAGCGATATCATTTTACAAATGCGCAATCCATAAAAGTCAACTGAACGAGCTTTCAAATTCATAGTTGTGACGTTAGAAATTTGTAGCCCTATGCTTGCAGATTAAAAAATCAAAGTGAGGGCTCACACGGACTGCTGAAGTTCCTCCATTTAATAAACAGAATTGGTCTTAAAATGAAAAACAAACAATCATTCGGTAATTTTAGTTAATGTTCCTTTGATCAATAACGTCTATAATGTACGGGACGTCCGCTTTGCTACGCAACACATCTGCACATACCGCAGCTAGGTATCTCGCATGAATTCAAAAATAAAGAAATCTTTGCACATCCAAAAAAAATGAGCCGGTATTTATATCCTTGATATATTATTGGAAATGATACTATTCCATCGAAAGCTCAGAATTCATGCAGGCATTGCGTAACCAGTGTGTTTAAGGGAAGTATCGAATTATTCTCGAAAATGTCCATATCTTTGCACAGCGACAGGAGTGCCTTCAGGGGAAACTGCACAGTGTCAGAGATCAGATTCAGGTAATGATATACCTTAATCGAAATACAGAGGAAATGGAAAAGTTGTATAATGGGAATATGAAAAAATAGTTCCTCAAGGTAACCGTGGGTTCCTACAGACGGGAAATGTAGCAGGGGACATAAGAGAGCTAGGTTGGCACCTGATATTTGAAAATATCCATGCAACCGTGTCACAGCTGGCACATAAGAGGGTTAAGTGAAGATAATAGGTGATGATTATAAGGGCGATCGGAAAGCCAGGGAAAACCTGAAAGCCCTGTGATGTTCACTTTGTACCACCAAAAACACTTCAGTGGTTGAAAGTGGATGTGTTATATAGATGCACGCGAGCGCAGGTGGACGAACACATGCGTTAATCGAAGAGAAATGATAGGATACCGCCGTAAAAATCTGGCGGAGGCCGACACAAAACGCCTGCTAGAGAAATTCATGACCTTGCATCGAACATGTTACACTGACCTCCGATAAGGGGTCCAGATGACTACTCCATATAGTTATCATTGTAATTAAAATAAAGAACCGTCTTTTTCTGAATATTTTCTGACAAGAAACCACGGATCGGTTTGCCGGAAAAGTTCACTTTATGATCTTAAGAATCTTATGGCCAGTAGACGGAAGTTTATGACGTTCTTACCAAAATAAAGGCGTTGCATCCGTTTTGTAGGACCGCTGTAGCATACAAGCTCTGACATTTGCGCTATAGAATATGTTTCACAACTGGGATAATAAGCACAGAGTGGAACAAAGCCAAATGATAAACATACATGAACATGGGCCGTTATTTATATTGCGTATATTTATTTCTTCCTGTAATTGCTACGCTAGCCAGTCTGTTCTTTTTTTTTTTTCCTTCGAATACTTTTCAGTGTTCGTCCAAGCACCCTCCCGTAGGTTTCGGCACATATTTCTAAAATGCTGGCAAGCATAAGGTCGGAGCAATGCAACACATTTAAAGCGCGTATTAGTACCATATTATATTTCATATTCGAGGTCCTTATGCGTTGTTTTGAAAAAGCATGTGCCTTAAGACTGAGTCTTGAAAGTTGCCCTTCTCGGTTCTTGCTATGCAGACACGTGCAAGGGAGCAAGCTGGACGACCTTCTCTGACCGTGTGTTCTGCACAGAGGCCGTGGAACTGGACTGCAGAGGCATGTTCCCCAAGCCTTCTTCCGCGTGCGGCGTATACAATGGTCAAACCGGCGTGTACCTGAACACGGTGCCCTTCGACAGTGTCCGGGCAGGGGCCAACTCCACGTATGATGTGCGGCTCCACCGCGTGTTCCAAGTGCGAGATTGGATGTCATACAGAAACCTGACCTTCCGCTGCCACGTCATTGTCCTGGGCACCGACTGGCGATCCGGCATTTCCCACAAGCTGTTCGGAGGTTTGTGGTCTCCTCTGGCAACGGAAGTGGTTCGCTTTAATTACAAAAACAGAGCATGACGCAGTCCAGATGTTGCGTCAGTTCACATCGTTGCCACACAATGTAATCTACTTCTTGGAGAGCTGTGTTTTAAGGCAAATAGCATTACTGCTCTGGCCAGGGAAAAACGGCTTGGTTTATTGTTGGCGTTGTCGAGAAACGCTGGCATTCATACAAGTGGCGTCGGTGTATGACATCATGAAATGAACTTCATGTGGCGACAGATTTCCCGTTTTTCTAGTCTAAATTAGAATGTAGCCGGCCCTTGTGCAGTGTCCAGTGAGGTCAAACCATTTCGCTTCCCGTTTAGTGTGCATCCGCTAGGTCATGATATGGACCTGTTAATTGCAGGGATTCGAACCGACGACATGTGTAACTCCGGTTGTATGGTTTAATTACTTTAACACGCCATGTGACCTTGAGCAGTGGGTGCCGTCAGAAGAGGACTTAGAATTCCTTACTCTTACAAAGAGGGAAAGCTGGTGCTGCCATCAATGGCAGTTTGCAAGGATATTCATGAAGACCACTTCAGCCACCGTATGAGCACTCAAAGAATCACGGCCCGATCCGTTACCTGTTGAAGAACTCCGTTTGGCCGAGAAATAATGCAGTAATAAACTTTATTCTATAATGAAATTCTGATCCAATATGCTTGTTGTAAACTGAAAAAAATAAGCAGAAAAGCAGGTAAATTTTAAGCTTGTACAAAGTAAGAGATAACTTTCTCTCTTAGTGGACAAGTGTCGCACACCGGGAAAAACAAATATTTCGTAGCAAATATTGTTGTTGGTGAAACATTGATTTCTTTAATGACGTTTCAGAAAACAGGAACAATTCATTGACCTCGTCTGCTTTTTCGTTTCCGTTACTGTGGTTTTGGCGCGTTACGTTCATGAGAAGCACGCATGAGCGCGCACACGAAGAACAGTTTTTGAAATGGGACATCTCCATAATGCTATTCTCTGTTCCCGAAGAAATCCGACTCTCCCGCACCAGCTTGCGCTCCGACCAATGATGCTCGGAGTGCCCATGGTGGCTGAAATGCGGCGCTGTCAGGTTTTCCTCTAAGTAAGAGTACGCAACGCTATGGAGGAGGAGGAGGAGGAGGAGGAGGAGAAGGAGGAGGAGGAGGAGGAGGAGGAGGAGGACTCGGGAGTGCCCTGTCGTATGAGCAGAAAGGGCATAAAAAGCATCTCTATACCGGTCACTTAGTGGCGGGTGCTACAAGAGGAAGCGTAGGGAGAGGCCGTCGTGGCAGCGTGCCTCACGATGCAGCTTTCAGCTCCAAACACTTAGGCAGTCCTAACTGCCTGTGCTGAATTTTATCTGCATTGACAAGCCCTTTTTAATGCTGAGTGCTAAGTTTCAGATCACATAAAACGTAATAAGGTTTAGTACCGTGCGCGAGCCCGGATTTATGGCGAAAGTGCTTTTGCTTAGGAATAAGATGAAGGTAATCTTTTTACCCCCCCCCCCCCTCCCCCACCCCGTGTCAATCCCTGGGGTTATGGTGGAAGCATGCACGTATGTAATGTATACACGCCTATGTAATAGAAAAATAATGAGTCCCTACAGAAGCGCTTTGACAATGTTTGGTCTGCAATCATAAAATTAGTAGCAGAGTCATCGAAACTTACTAATTTTCTTTTGCTCGTAAAGTAACTGATGTAATCAAAAATACAAAGTTATAAAACAATCTAATAACAAATTAATACATTTATTTGTTTATTTTTCAAAGCAGAGCAGGAGACGGGGAAAAAATGGAGAAGCTTGACAGATGCAATTGCTCTTTCCCAGTTTTGCAATAAATCTTGGCCGTCATGCAATTTACGCTATTTTCTTGCACATAATACGAAAAAAAAAAAGGATAGTCGTTTAAATGGCAAATTTTATAACATCCCTATAAGAAAAACCGCAAAGGTCTAAGAGGAAAAAGCTAATTTCAAAATTTTGTGCAAGATTACCACAAGAGCTTGCATGACAATTGTTTATAAAATAGAGATGTTATGTCTCATTTAAACAAATGAAATCTTAGATGTAAAACGTCAGTATTAATAAAGAACACCGCACAATTTCCTTATTCAACTGAGTAAGCCAAATGGCCGAGTGCAGGAAAGAAATTTCCTAATCTACTGTGTTCCAGGTATTGGTACCAACCATATCTATATAATTTAGGCTTGTGAATGTATCGATTCTTCAGAAGTTTTATGCCCGTGTGGTGTTTTTTTTTCTTAATTTCGCTGGTAGCATCAGCTTTCTTTAAGTCAGCCTTTCGATTACAATAAGATCGCGTTCCTGCAAATGTAGAAGTTAGCTTAACGAAGCAAAACTATACTACTCGCGACAAGGAATTACGCTAGCTCTGCATAGCACTACAAGTTGCTTGTAAAAATTGGGTTAGTGGCAATGTACAGCTGAAGCTTTCTTTCGGCGCACAGACGCTGGATGCTCACCAGAGCCTCCGGAGATCGTCAACGGCTACTACAACGTGAGCGGCGAAGAGACCTGCTGGCGCACACCGGCCGATGGATCTGTGGCACGCTACCACTGCTTCGAAGGTTACGAACTGCGAGGACCACATGAACTGGTGTGCCGCAGCGGTTCCTGGGTGGCGCCGCCGCCGTTACTGATCTCTTCTGGAAAGAGGCCCGCTATCACAGCGACGAGAACCTTCAAATCCATTATCTGCGGTAATCACACTTGCTAAATGATATTTGCTAACGTGAACCAACTGACAGATCAAGGAATAAGAAAGAAATTTCAGAGCTAGACAAAATTATACGAATTTTTCAGTACTTTGGAAGCGTGTAAAGCATGTCTACGTTCGAGAAGTGAGGCCAGTTTGTGTTTATATTTGTTGTCATTGAAAAATGAGCGAACGTGTTAAACTGATCTTGTTTATAATGAGCTTCTTGGTTACATCTCCCTTTATTTCAGAAATAAACAGCCAAGAGAAATTAAAATGGAATCATTTGCTGATTGTCACTATGACAGCATTCTCTGCCCTTCAGTGTCTCTTCTTGGCATCGAACTCTGCGTAGAAGCCACTAGACGGAAGCAACCTTCACGATTCGCAGATGGTAGTTTTAAGTACTTTTAAGGTGAGAAACAGACTTCACTAGCCAGTTTTTGTCGTCACACTCCACCGTAAAGAGAAAGCTTCGAAATATGATTGAAAAGCGTCGATGTTGCGGATTTTCAAAACACATTTACCAATTTTGCTAATACTTACATTGTGATAAATATTAGGGGTACTGGAAAATGTCGAATATAAATGCTGATCTAAACGTGGCGCACAATATTAAGAAAAACGCCCTTGTATTTTTGCTAATGAGGGCATTCTTGCTACTAAATTTGAGATAATTCTTATAACCTTTACCACAAAAGCCCGTTGCGTTGCGATCTCATGTGATCATGTGGAAGTAAATTGGAACAAAAGTATTTACATATACGCCTTCGAAATCACTTGCTGTCTCCTTTTCAGAGGACCAATTCAGCTGTCATGACACAGTGTTTTCATTTAGGTGAGCCAAAGGTTCGAATAAGGATCCTACTGCCTTTCACCAAAGTTGCTTGAATCAAGCACACTGTGACGAGAGCGCCACAGCAGGTGCTCTAAAAGGAGCTTGCCGATTTGTTAAGGTATGTATGTATTATGTCGCAGAGCAATTTCATGTCCAGAAAATTGTTCTTTGTGACTTGTAATAATAGCACAGCTTTTTATTCTTTCTTGTTGCGAAATATAAGGTTGTATAGAAGCTTATAGGATTAAACATCACTTGTGCAGAAAAAGTAAAATGCACTGCAACAGTCCCACAGCCCTCAGCTGAAGTTATTTCTAGCTAATCCTGGACGCACGGCTATTTAGTCAGTAAATAAAAAATATTTCTCTCTCACCCATTCCCACCCACTCCATCTCAGAGCTCTCTCATCCCATTCCTAAAAACATAACAGCAGCATTGATGCCATTCGGGAAAAAATAAGCTGAGTATGCAGATTACGTCAATGGTGAAATTATTGCAACATGTAACGTGACTGTGCTGAGCACCTTGTTCTCCATAATATCCGCCATCGGTGTTGCCGGTGTCGGCATGAACGGTCTTAGAATCAAAATATTATAAGATGCCACTGGCAAGTGGTAGAAGGCAGGTGGTATGCCTGAGAACTGATTAGTCGCCCAGTTGTGTATTGTCCCGTAACCATATGACACAGCCAAATTGGCAGGAGCTGTTGACTTTGGTATCTCCGTTCTGATGAGACAGTGATTTCGGACACGAAATTGGGACCCTTGTGCCTCGAGACAGGCACCCCACCTGTAGGCCATGTAGGTGCATTCGTAATGCTTTAGAGCTGTGCAAAAAAGTCTTTGCCGGCTGGTCGTACATTTAAGATTCTAGCTTAAGACCACATGCTAATGAGCACCTGTTATATAATAAGAGCACAGTGTGAAGAACTGATACTTCAGAGAGAAGCAAAGTGCATTTGTGTATACGACCGAAAACCCGCAGGGGCTGCGGCAGACGGCAACGATTAACAAGGTCGCTTGACACCCTTAAGGAAAGAGCTTAATTTCCTCGGAATTGTTTCGGCTCTGACAATATCGATGCAATTTCTGAAACGTTTCTTCTGATTGCTCTATTTTTTTCAGTTTGTTCTTGGTGGTGATGGCTTCAACGTGGTCCACGCATCCACCGTGTGAAGTCCAGCGCACGTTGAATGCAAAATTTTATAGAGTGATCTTATCTTAGTATAGCTTTTGGAAGTTGTTGCGGATGCTTGATGAAAGCGAACCTATATAGAACACGATCGAAACTCCAGAGATGGAGAAAAAAACCTCATATCTCACTAAAAGGCCTGACATATGCAACACATGAACTTCCTCGGTAAGAAAAGTAAATGAGTGTCGTAATTTTAAGCGCCACATGGATTCTTTATTTCTTTATGTAGATGAAGAAGCAATTTCAGTTATTTATACCTTGTTCAGGGTGTGCCTCTTCGTCACTGCCACGAATTAGTCTTTCCGCTCTACAGCGCAACTCTTATGTCTGTGAGCTGCGACTCTTAGTCAATGTAACCAGCCGCCTGGTAGCCGTGGCAGAGCAAAACGCCACCTGCCACGTCTCGCAGTTTAAAGAGTGGTTAGGTTAAAATCTCCTTCCCACACTTAGGCGAGAGAGGGTGACCGGCAACGATGGGGCATAGCGACGTTTTAGCTGTGTGGCCAGAGTGAAAGAATACACAGCAGGAATGGGGCTGCCTTGAGAAGAAGCCTGAGATTGGCTACCCTGAAAGGAAAAGACGATGACGAAAGCTGAAGAATGCGCTACCTTAGGGTAGGTATACGAGAATAAGCTGATAGTGAGTGAAAAGAAAGAAGAAGGTTATGGAGCACGTTGGCTTCATTCAGTCTCGGGGTGAATACTGTGCTTACGCAATTTAATAAAATGGTTTTACATATTTTGTCCTAGTGGGCTTTGTGTTCTCCTTCAATTTATGAAGTATGCTGGCGTTTCTTTAAAACAACAGGTAATTTGCAACATCCGTAGCCTAAAAGCGCGTATTTCGTATAGAATAAACATTCCCTCTTACAACGCAGAGTTCGCATAAGCATGAAAGAAGCTGCGCTGAAAAGAAAAGCTAGTCCCCAGCTGCTTTGCCCCTATTCAGAGCTTCGAAGGCTTTCTTAACCTCGTCCTTCGTTAGCGGCGGAAAGTCCAATTGCTCTTCACTACAGCCAATATCGTTTTTGCCCTAACTACTTCGACCACTGCAAAACTCCATATAGAACCCCTCGGCTCCCCTTATTATCTTGTCCATGTTAGTACTAACATTACCCGCATCGTCCCTGATTGCGTACATCTGATTTTTACAAGATCAAAAAACAGCGCGGCTACTTGGGACAAACAGAGAGGAGAATAACGGACAAGCGCTGACTAACAACTGAAGTTTATTCGAAAAAAGCACAGGTAATATACACTTTTTTTCTCAAGAACCAGGACGCATGCGCTCCCAAACAAGCATCAGTCTAATCATGGGAATCCAAATATACAATCTCAGTGTCATGCAGAAGCACCGATGGCGTGCTCACGCAACTATCCCCTTTTCTATGGATGTGATAGGCTTCCGATAACTCCCTGGTTAGTTGATCCTTATGCCTGTAGATTACATTAGTGTTGTTAAAAAGAGGTGTGCATAGTTTTTTATCAGGATATCTCGGATCATTATTTAAAGGGCAGTCCCTGTAGTGCTGATTTTTGCCTACGCCTAATTTCCTCTTTACCGCTTTCTGGATAGTGCCGTTCCTTAGAGCATACTCAATTTTCTGAATGGTATTCTTCCATACGTCGGCCACCTTGCGCTTATTGATTAGCTTTGATATCTCTGCCAGTCCTATCCGGTATGTTGGGTATGAGGCTTTCATACTTTGGTGTTTCTTAATGAAATCTTTCGTCTCCTTAGATAGTTTACCGGTATCCTCTCTAATAATTCTACAGCCTACATCTACCGCACACTCAGTGTTGATATCTGCGAAATTCTTTTTCATTCCTTATAGGCTAAGGTCGGTTTGCTCGATTAGCACTGAAAATGGCCTGAATTCTTCTAGTTTTCCCTTCACCGCTAATTCGTTGATGGACTTCTTATTCACTAACCTGTTCCGTTCGCTCTTCAAATCTAGATTAATTTAAGGCCTTACCATCCTTTGGTCACTGCATCGAACCTTTCCGCTTGCATCTACATTCTGCACAATTCCAGGGTTAGAACAGAGTATGAAGTTAATCTCATTTTTAGTCTCCACATTAGGGTTTTTTCAATTCCACTTCCGGTTCTTCCGTTTGCTGAAGAAAGTATTTATGATTCGTAAGTTATGCGCTCTGCAAAAACAACTAGTAACTTCCCCTGCTATTCCTTAACCCAATCCATAGTTGCCCACTGCCAGATATCCAGCTTGCTTTCTGCCTACCTTGGCATATGCAGTCGCTCATCCGTAGTATAATGTGTTTTTAAATTCCCCATTGCCGATTCTACATCTTCGTAGAAGCCTTCGACAGTCTGGTCATCAGGACTATAGATGTAGTCGCGTATGCTTGTGCAACTTTCTGTTTATGCCGCTTATTTAGCTTAATTACGATGTCTGCCGCTCTCTCATTAATGCTATATAATTCCTCTATATTACCAGCTATAACCTTATTGACAAGAAAACCTACTAATAGTTCTTGTCTCCTCGTTAAACCTCGATAACAAAGTGAATGCCCGGCATTCAGTGCAGTATATTTCTCATTTGGCCTCCTAACTTCACTAAGCCTTATGATATCCAAATTCATACTCTCTAGTTCCTCTACCAGCACTGCTAAACCAGCCTCACTAGCTAGGGTTCTAGCATTAAACGTTGCCAGGGTCCGTTTTTAATGGTGGCATGTGCGGAGCCAGAATTACTCAGTACCCTCCGCTGCGTCACAGGTCGGACCCCCGCCGTGCTAAGTTGCTCTGTAGCCGCTAGCGACTAAGGGCTAGGGGTTTATAAGACTATTCACGGCATGTTGTGGACAACTAGTCCACCAGGGTGGCCATCTCCTCTTCTGATGAGGGAGTGCGTTGTCGGAGGTGTTCATCGGAGTCAGGTCGCACCCAAAAACCTCTTTGTGTAATTCCATCGACACGCGGATCTTTTCTTTTCTTTTAATTCGGTGGTGAGTGAAGGGGCGCCAGGGTTCGAACCACTGTCCTCTTGCATGCCAGGCGGATGTTCTACATCTAGGCCACCACTGCAAATGTTGCATACAAAAAACCTTCATCGGACGTGCGGTGTTCAACGTCGACATACGCGAAAATTATTTCGGTAAGTGTTCTACTGAGGTGTTCAGTCAGTCCGTTCGTTTTCCTATCATAAACAGTGGTCTTAAGATGATTTGCGCCTGGCCTCGCCATTGCGTAGGGCCTTGCAATGGCTTGACTTGGCGAAAACGTCACAAGCGATTCTTGGAAATTAATTATCGCACCGTTAGCTTCGAGATCTTCGAGACAGATCTCGGCGCATCTTGCGCGACAAAGAAACTGATAAAGGTGCGTCTCGTGACATCGAGTATTAACAAACAAAGAATACAGAATTGATATGCGTGCCAGAATCAGAGTGATAAGGCCGCACGCCGGCGGCTGCTAAAAACCAACAAATAAAGTGTTCAAGGTTTCGCGGGAAAATGATGCTCATCCTGCAGCGCTGTTGCAGCCGCTTGTTTCAGAGAGGTCCATGCTGTACAATCCCTTAGTTTGCTTTACGCGACGGGTCCTATTCGTGCGCTCCTCTCGTTCAGTTTCATCTGAACTCTACCACCTTATTTACCTAACTTGTCAAATGCATTAAAACTGAAAAATCTTGAGTGAACTGCACTAATAATTATTTGACATGAGTGCCACTTATAGTGCTCCTTCAGTATTTCCTAACTTAATTCTTAAAATGAAGGTCAAAAAAGTGAACTCTCTAGAATTGTTTATTTTACATCGGTCTGAAAGACTTCTTGCGAGCTTTTTTCGCTCTACCTTTAGCATATAGCAGCCGTAAGTGGTGAGGCAAGGGATATAAAAGACAACTCACAGGGATAAAGAAAATTATTGTTCCTACGTCTTATAGTAATACGTTGTAATAACAACCCTGATAGCATTACCCAGGCCATTGAGTAACACGTTTGAAAAATCTGGTGGGAAGATGACATTTTTTGCAAATAGCTACTTCGCTTATTCGGCAAACAAATTATTTACGGGTAACCGATTCAGAAACCAAACGTTTTTAGCTCCTTAAGAGTAATTTCTCACACCAAGGGTTGGAAAATTTCGGCGCAGTAAAAAACATGACGTCTTTATACTTCAAGCGCTCATGACATTAGCTCGAGCGCGCGCCTTTATGCGCTTGTAACCTGAAAGTTTTCTCAGCTCACTACAATGATGATGTTGACACGTAAACTGCCCGATACTGCGGAGAAAGTGCAGAGTGTAGGGGAGAAAGTGGGATGGCATGTACAAACAAGCTATCTCTCGGATCGCTACGATACATACGTGATGAAGCTCTCGCTATTTGAGGGCTGTATACCCTCCTCTTTAATGCTCGATTATAATGGTAAATGCTTCAGCCAGGGAACTGCGTTAGACTAAGTAGCTAGAGATGAGTGATTATCAGGAAGAAACACAGAAGATGAGGATCGCAGAACAACGGCTCATGGATCACTAGCTCAATCGCTGCGGATGAGGATTTATAAGTCACTCGAGTGAATCGCTTAGTATCCTTCATCATACATTGGCAGTTAACCGAAAACTAAAGTTGGGCCATATTTCATACGCGGGCTTTTTCATTCAATTCATTTGTTTCTCTTGCATTGGTCACAGTTATTGGGTGACCAAGCCGCTGCTTTCAAGCGTCCGTTGGAAGTGACCGGATCATTGGCTCATTAAGAGCGCGTTCCTCAACATTGACTGCACGACGCGCAGCCAGGTTTGTCGATACTTGTGGCGAGTGGTAATGGCTATTGCCGATTGCGAGACCCAGTACCTTGCGATTTTTGGATGTCGCTAGCTGACTTAGTCTGATGCTGCCGACATGCTGTCGTTTCGCCAAACGAAATGAAAAATGAAAGACTAAGGAAATATGAGCACTTGCCCCAGATTCAAACTAACATGCTAATCGTTCCCATGAGAACGGGCTACGGCCTACGGCTTCGCTCTCTTCACTTCGGCAGTCTGTACAACTTCGACATGGGCCTGCAAAACTGCCTACCAATATGATAGGTTCCGTGGGTTGGTTAAAGACCTACGTATCCATTAGCAAACTCAAGCTCTTGAGCCAAAAGATAACTGAAAAGCGGCAGCCAGCCAATTTTAAGCTTTTCAACAGGGTTATCGGACTGCTCTCACGCTGCTCGTATGTGCCGCTGCGTAGCAGGGATGAAGCTATTTCACGCGAAAGCGGGAAACAGCTGACCAAAACACGGCAAGTGAAAACCGCGCCAAAAGTGCCATCTGATTAGATCGTGGTGGTAGGCAAGCGCTGCTTCACTATGCCGTCGACGCGGACAACGGGACGGCTGCTTATAGTCAGAACTGAAACTTCTGGAACATTAAAGTTCAAAAGCGCGGTGAAGCGAACGAGAAAACCTTTGGTGGTGAGATTTGTTTCAAGGCTCCACATTTGGGAGCATCGCCACGGCTGCCTTTTTCTAAAGTGGCCCTATTGGCACGTTACACGTAACGAACTGTACAGCCTGCCTCAAGGCGCCGTATCGTGTGTGACGAGCTGGATAATTCTTTTTTTTTTTGCCGTTTTCGTGTGTACGTTTTGACAAGATGGCTCCAATTTGCACTCACTCAGTGACAGCTTTTCGTGAGAGTTGTGCACCCCAATCCGCAAACTGCTGCCACATGTTCACTTATCGGTGACCGGCAACGAACCAACAGTGGGATCGCCCTCGTGCAACTCGAAATAAGGGTAAGTTATGGGACAGAAAATTGGGGGCGTTACATGCGTATTCCTACATTCGGGTCTGCGCGGGCCTCTCTCCTAGTAGTCTTTCACTTTCGCTCTCATCCTTAGTGTATAGGAGTTACAGCCATTCACGGGAGTGTTAAATAGAGTGAGTTTGATGGCTACACCCAAATTGGACTGTGTGGTCGACACGCGTAACAGTTTCCTTGCCCGCAGTGCTTTGAAGTTGCGGAACATATTGATTAGCAGCATGACAGGAGCTCTTTAGGCTAGCGTCGAAATATTGTACATAACTCTTGTTCACTCTTCATGCCTATTACGCGATTGACATTTCAGCAAGGAAAAATCAAAACTTATAGAGGTAGCTT